>NW_016816274.1:163364-227755 GCF_001698545.2 Rhinopithecus bieti
GGGGCCTATCATGGGAAGGGGGAAGGGGGAGGGATTGCATTGGGAGTTATACCTGATATAAATGACGAATTGATGGGTGCTGACGAGTTGATGGGTGCAGCACACCAACATGGCACAAGTATACATATGTAACAAACCTGCACGTTATGCACATGTACCCTAGAACTTAAAGTATAATTAAAAAAGAAAAGAAAATTGAGTTGTTAGGGTGGACTTCACCATCCTGAGTAAAACCCTCTCTTTTCTTTTCAGCACTTAACAAGTCCCAGTGTAAGGCCAGATTTCAACAAGCTCCCTTGAAGATTGCCCAGCTAAGGCCATTTAGCCCAGTGCTAGCCAATGAGATATAAGAGGAAGATGAACTGGGTCCTCCTGGAGTAGTAGTTGGTTTCCTAATAAAAATCTCAGTTGCAAAACAAGACCTTTTTGTCATTCTTCCTGTCTGGAACTTTACGTGATAATGCAGTAGGAGTGTCTATCTAAGGACCATGAGATAACAAGAAAAATAATGAAAGAATGAATTAAACATAAAAAAATTGGAAAGTACAAAAAGACTGGATCAGTTTTTTAAAATTGTTTAGCTGCTGGATAAGACCTAGAATGTTCTTTGTTCAGTCTTCTCTTGAGTGAGATAATAAACATCTAAATTGTTGAAGCCACTTTTGTTGGGTTATCTACTGCTTGTGGACTAACACATCCCAGCTGATAGAAGTAACCATCAGACCTAAAAGATAAAGTGACAGAAAGGGATGTTATCCGAGAAGTAACACTGTGTAGAAACAGAAGCACTTCTTCACTATTTTTTAATCATATACTTCTTACTTTCATAAAAAGAAGCAGACTGATTTGGGGAAAACATTTCTATGTATCAGAGTCTTTTATTTGTTATGTCAAATACATTAAAATTTTTTAATTGGATTTTTTTTTTTTTTTTTTTGAAATGTAGTCTCGTTCTGTTGCCAGGCTGGAGTGTAGTGGCACCATCTCAGCTCACTGCAAACTCCGCCTCCTGGGTTCAAGCGATTCTCCTGCCTCAGCCTCCCAAGTAGCTGGGACTATAGGTACCCGACACCACGCCCAGCTAATGTTTGTATTTTTAGTAGAGACGGGGTTTCAACATGTTGTCCAGGATGATCTCAATCTCTTGACCTCGTGATCCACCCACCTCGGCCTCCCAAAGTGCCGGGATTACTGGCGTGAGCCTCTGAGCCCGGCCTGCACTTTTAAGTTGTTTCTCTGTTTTTTAACTATTTGGTAATGTTTTGTATTAAAACAAAAACCAGAGATTTTGTCCAAAGGATTTGGTCACAGATCGCACATGGTAGTGACTCCCAATTGAAGGCTATTACAGCTGTACAGACACTTTCACTCTCTCCTTATCTGGTGGCAGTGAATGTAGAAAATTTAACACTCACAAAGCTGACTCTGCAAGTTGTGTCACAGTTGGGAGCTTTGTGACCTTAAGATGTTTTTGCGTACAGATGGGAAGGAGAGGTACGTAACCACAAAGACAGTGGTTATCAAGACCAACCTGTGTGAAGATCACCTGTATGAATGAGCTTGCTAAAAATGCTGGGTTCTGAGGCTTAACTTCAGAAAGTCTGCTTCAGTAGGAAGTCCCCAAATGATACAGGTGTCCCCTGGATCATGCTAGTTAGTTAGCTAGTTAGTGGTTTGAGAAACACCATACTCTAGGGTCAGTGGGGACAGCAGTTGCCATCCCATAGGATGCATTGGCCATTCTCCCACCACCCAGCCATCTGTGCTACATTCTGGCAACAAATGTTTGTTGAGTCACACAGCATACTCATTACTCAATACACAGAGCTGATTAAGACAGTAGTCTCTCCCTTGAAGACTTAATAATACAGCTAGAAAGAATAACACATTAACAGAATTTCCCTTAGGATTCTTGAGAACATAATTTTAAAGACTTTGGAAACCCGGGGAAAATTCTGCTGTTCAGAGCAGAATACCTCAGAAACATTTCTTCCAACACCAGGGAGACTGAAATCAAGCCACAAACCCTAGATCCAGTCCCTGCTAGTAGAAAGGACCAGGGATCGGCCAGGCACGGTGGCTCACGCCTGTAATCCCAGAACTTTGGGAGGCCGAGGCAGGCGGATCACGAGGTCAGTAGTTAGAGACCAGCATGGCCATCATGGAGAAATCCCATTTCTACTAAAAATACAACAAGTCAGCTGGGCATGGGGGCACGCCCCTATAGTCCCAGGACTTGGGAGGCTGAAGCAGGAGAATTGCTTGAACCCAGCAGGTGGAGGTTGCAGTGAGCCGAGATCGCGCCATTGCACTCCAGCCTGAGTGACAGAGCGAGACTCTGCTCAAAAAAAAGAAAACCAGAGAAAAGAAAAAGAAAAGAAAGGACCTGGGATCTTGAGCTTTGTTCTTCATTTATCTGATAGGCACGCATACATACGCACACACACACACATACACACACACATACACACACACATATCCCCATACAAACACAAACATACATACACATTTTTCTAGGGTGATAACCCATAGGGTTGGCTTTTATACACAATTGGTTTGTATAATCATTTTGCTTGGGATTCACATAATGTCAACACATAGACAACATGCAATCAGTCAAAACAGTCAACTTTTTGAAAATTCCAATGTGTTTTGACATTTTAAACATCACAGGGAATCAAACTGGTCATTGGTCAAGCTTTGCTAAAAATTTTAAAGAAATCCTGTGACACCAAAGAGTGCTATTTTTAGTTCTAGTGGTTTTCACATTTTATGCATGGACCGAGTCTGCTGGAAATGCTGAAAACTTACCATGCCATCCAGATGTTCTAGTGTCGTGTTCTCAGACAAGCAGGTCTGTTGGCACTGGGGAGCAATGGCATTGACTTTTTCAGAAGCGGAAATCAAGTTTATATTTGGTTACAGACAGAGCAAATACGTTTATGTTCTGATTACACTTTAAAATTAATTTCCCTCTAATTCTTCCAATCCAAGTTTCACATTTAAGAATTTGTTCCTCCTCTGCTCTTCATAAATCAGATCCATGAAGTCATAAACAAAGTTCAGATGATGACGCTTCGTAGCTTTAATTAAAACCACCTTTCTCAGTGCATGTCAAGGCCATCCTTGTGGAACTAGCAGTTTTTAAAATAAACTTCTCCAATTTAGGAAATAAATAATTAATACATTATGAAGAACCTTGAGTGCAGGAACACTACTGGTTCTTTATAACATATTAATTTTTTCAGAAAATAAACATTTTACTGAGTGCTGACTATATGCCAAGCACTTTATTCATCTTGCTATTCCCATTATTCCACCTGTACTGTAAGACATTTAAAATGTCAACAACTATATATGATTATAGATGACTGTTAAAAATTATTAGAACTATCAAATGCAAAGCCAATGTAGGATAACTTTTTAGTATTATGCTCTGTTACGGTAGGGTCCATCAAACTGTAACCTCCAGTTCTATTGCCACTCCGCAGAACATACTCTTATGAAATAACACCTCATAGACAATATCCATTCCATTACTATCCCTCAGCAGCATTGTTATAAAAGGATGTTGGTTTTTTACAGATTCCAGCCCAGTTCTACTAGGGCACACTTTTATCACCTTTTTATAAAAAGCTCTGGCAAATATACGTACAATACCATCTTTAAAGTAAGTTACCAGGTAGGAGTGAGACTCTGAATATGAAAACATTACCATTTGAGGGGTAATTTTCAGAAAAGAAAATATTACAGTGATGAATCAGCACATCAAATTAACTGTAGCATCTAATTAACCAGAAGTCATGCAAAAAGCAGATCTTAAAAGTAGTGGTTGCATTTGGGAAGATGATAAATAATGACTTATTTTTGCTGGAAATGATAAGGAAGGATTAATTGTGAAAATAATTTCCAATGTATTTGTCTCTCTTCCTCTTTTCCTGAGACTTAAAGAATCAGGTAAGAGGGGGAGAGAAATCATTTCCCTTGAACTGTTTGAAAATCAGCGTTTCCTAAACTAATCTCTTTCCAATATCAATCCCAAGAGAGATGCAGAATGATTTCAGAAAGTTCTCAGACCAATGTAATTGAGAAGTGCTTTAGAATGCAAACTCTTCTTAGAGATTCCCAATGAACCTCAGCATTGGCAAGGATTAGGAGAAGTCCTACTGTAGACAGCTCTTGGATTTGGTTTAAACTACAGTTTCCCACACTTCCTTCCCCATGCAGCAGGCTTCTTTACTTGGGGAGGAGGATTTAAACCTTGGAAACACTCTCTGTTCTCCATCCAGTTGCTTGGAACATCTAGTATAAGGCTCTGAATTTTTCACTTTTGGATAATGCTTAATCCCTGTGTAAATAGGTCAGGGCAATGCTAAAAATAAACAAGAAGATCTATATATGCTCTTGGTAAAATGCCCTATGCTAGTCCTTTTTCACACTGCTATGAAGATACTACCTGAGACTGGGTAATTTATAAAGAAAAGGGGTTTAATTGACCCATTGTTCCGCATGCCTGAGAAGGCCTCAGGAAACCTACGATCACGGTGGAACATAAAGGGGAAGCAAGTCACATCTTACATGGTGGCAGGAGAAGGAGAGAGAAGCAGGAAGCACTAGACACTTATCAAGCAACCAGATCTCATGAGAACTCACTCACTATCATGAGACCAGCATGGGGGAAACTGCCTTCTACCAGGTCCTTCCCCTGACATGTGGGTATTACATTTCAGATTAGGATTCAGGATGAGACTTGGGTGGGGACACAGCCAAACCATATCATGCCCTGTATAATGTTGTTCTTTGGTAAGACATTCTTGGTTTTTACAAAATTTCTTTGAGAAGGGGGCAAAGTACCTCGTTATTCAAACACAAGTGTTTCCTGTTACTTTTTCATGCACATCCCCAAGATTTTACCTGTTCCTTGTTCCATTACTCTCCTTCCTGGAAAGTCTCAGAAAGGAGAACTTGACAGCCTGGAGAAGGCAGCGGTGTAAATCCTACTAAAACAAAATGGAAGTGAAACCTCACAAGAGGCAATTCATCTCTGCTAGAAAATTTAATGTTCATTGGAAGGAGACTAGAATAATTGATGTGAAGGCCAATGGACTTTAAAACTACTTAAAATTCATTTTCAGTGTGATGAGAAGAGTTTTCTATAACATCTAAGCTTTCAAGCCTAAATATAGTCTTTAAGATCAAGCAAGAAAGTGAATATCTTTTAGGAAAAAAAAAACACACACACACACACAAAACAAACAAACAAAACTGTATAAATTTCTTCAAGCTAAAGTCAGTATTGTCACCCAGCCTACAAATCTAATTTGGTGAAAAAGAGTTTAATGTTTCCTGTAGGACTGTTCAGCCAAGACCTTAACAAAATGATACCCAGATGGGAATATTCATAAACTCAGAGACTGGAAAATTCCGTTCTAACTCCAGTGCAGCTTCTGAGTCACCATGTCTTTGGGAAGTCACTCTAACTCTTGGGGCCCTCATTTCCCCCTTGTCTGTGAAAGGAATAAGCCTAAGGGAATTGCTATTGAAATATTAAGCACTTGTGGTATAGTAGAAGCTTTCTGAATCATCTTGCATGTTATTAACTTGCTAGATAAATTTATACTCTTTATTTGCTTGGAAAACATGAATAAATTCCTATAGCAAACCATTGCAGATCAAGAACCTGCAAGCACTCCAGCCCAAACATGCAAAAAAATTCCCTCAGCAAGCCATAGCAAACCAAGAACCTCCAAGCACTCCAGCCCCTGCCGGGCTATAGGCTGAGTTCTGGATGTTTATAAACCTATTTACACCAGTGTACTTGTGATTATAATTGCAGCCTTATTAATTATTACTTATACTTTTATTATCACTTATTACATAATTAGTAATCACACTAGTGAGAAGAAAAAGCTGTTTCTCAGAAATAAAGTTAAATGCTGAGATGAGTCTCTACAGTAAAATTAAAGCAAGTTTCTAAAAACTATTGTTGAAATAGATGCAAGTATGACAACTGTAAAAGTTTGGGTGTAAAATAATGTATAAGAATTCAGAATAATACTGCACGTGGATGTCTTCACATAGGTCTCCCAGTTCCAGATCCATTTCCTAATTTTATTTTGAAATAGTTTGACTCATAAAATGTGCAAAATAGTACAGAACATTCCATGTACCCTTCTCACTCAGCTTTCCCCTGTGATAATAACTTACGTAATTATCGTACGTTGTCAAAACCAGGAAACTGATGTTGGTACAATATCGTTAACTCTAGATCCACTTTCTAACTCAAATTGTAAGTAATGAAAAATACATTATGGGTATGGAAAATGCGATAAAGATAAAGTGAACCTCCAATGAACAACTCTATGGCCATATAATCAAAAGATTATTCATATGCCAAAAAATTACAAAAATTAAAAGCTTTGTAAGTGATGGGTAAATCTATGTTGAAAAAAGGCATGACATCCATTTATTCAGCACTATCAGGGAGAAATTTCAGAGTAGTCCACCTGATGTGTAACATTGAAGGAAGATAACAACAAATGAATTAATGGAGATTATGTGTCAGAAAGCGGAATCACGGATGATACAGAAATTATACCACCATGACAGAAACAAATGAATCTAAATATGAAGAAGAAGGAGGAGGGTAAGATATGTTGGATCAAGGCTGCAGCCAAAAATCGTTAATATAGTAAATAAAATACACAAGAATTAGATTTTGCATTGAAAAATCTAAGTTAATATTATCATAACTTGAAAGATTATTGGACCATAATACAAAAATTAGTTTTCCTCTTCTAAATAACACAATATTATTTATTTTATTAAATGTATGTACACTTATATGTTTATCTAAAAATGGTATGTGTATGTCACTTTTATAATCTCTTTTTTTTAAATTACAACTACAAGATCCAATTGCATTGAATAAGAGGGGGCCTACCATCTGCAATATTGTATTGGAGACCTTTCTCTGCAAGGGCTGGGGGGAATAAAAAGAGAAAGAACCAAGCATATTGTCTCAAAACTCCCCATAAGGAACTTTGCTCATAACATGGGTCAGGAAAAAGCAAGATCGTCCACTTTAGAATTACGTGTATCTATCAATGGTGACCTAGACAGATTCCTTCCATATAACTCAATGAAATGTCTTAGTTAGAAAAGACCATTTGAAAGAGAAAAAAGGATTAGTGTGGGGAAGTTGGGATTTGACTGTGAACAGGGCAATACATCAAAGAACAAGAGCTTCGAGTCTTAGAAAAACAAGATGGCTCCCACAGGTCTCATCTATGAAACAGGCAAGGAGCTCGGGTAGGGAGAGTACAGCAGCATCCCTGACATTATCCACGATAATCTGATTATCTTGACACAAAGAACTCTTCACTGCTTTTACTGGAAATAGTTCTTTGGAAATTGTTCTTTGGAAATAGTACTGCTATTTCCCCACTTAAATTTCACTAAAGTTCCTTTTGAAATATTAGCCCATACGATCTGTGGTGAGAAGCAATGAGCCAAAAAAGAAAAAACGGTTTTTGTTCAAAAAGGTGGTGTTATGAGTTGAATTGTGTCCCTCAGAAAGATAATGTTGAAGTCCTAACCTCCACTACCTATGGAAGTGGCCTTTATTTGGAAATAAAATCTGTGCAGATGTAATTAAGTTAAGATGAAGTTCTTAAGGTGGACCCTAATTCAGTTTACTAGTATACTAATAAGACGAGGAAAACTCTATGTGAAAACAGAGTCATGCTCAAAAACGGTTATCTGAAAACAGAGGCAGAGAGTAGAGTGATGCTGTCACAAGCCAAAGAATGCCCGGAGCTACCAGAAACTGGAAGAAGCAAGTAAGAATCTTCCCTTAGAGGCTTCAGAGGGAACATGGCTCTACCAACACCTTGATTTAAGACTTCCAGACTCCAGATCTATGATACAGTAAATTTTTGTCATCACCCAGTCTGTGGTAGTAGCAGAACAGACCCAAGAAATTGATATAAGTAGTCTAGGCACAATGGCCACATAAGCATCAGAGTTGCTAATTTTGGGGGTCATCAAGGAGAAAAACAAGAAGCTTCCTTTAAGAGCTCTTCCTTCTTCATTCTTTGGGAAAGTCATACTTCTTATTTGATTTAAGAGAACTATTTCCTCATGTGAGTTTAGACCATTTAATTTCTACAGGTAACATGACTATACAATTTTATTTACCATAGATGGTTCTGGTTCATGTCTGATTCAATGTAATTAATAGTGCCACATTTTACTTCAAAAAGTATCCCAGTTTGAACAATAAATTTTGTGTTCATCTAATTGTAAGTCTAGGATGTTAAGATTTTAGTTATCTGGTAATCTTAATAGAGTTTACCATTATTCAGTGTTTGCTATCTTCTTTCTACTTTAGAAAAAAAGGGGAAACGCAACAACAACAAAAAAAAGATGGCAAATACATTGGAACAATAAAACTCCACAAGATGATTTAGTTCTAAGTGTCTTCAACTCAATCTTCAACACATTCTTTCATTTTGTACAAAAAGTATAGGTGTTTAGAATAATGACCCTGAGATCATGCAAGATCTTTGGCTATTAAATGAATGCACATATACCTACATGAATGAATGCATGTGTGCATACATGAAAAGCATATCTTTCAGGAAAGTTAGCACACTAAACATGAAGAAAAATGACATAAAACATAAAACATATACATAGAGATTAAAGACTATACACGTATGAAGAGCACACCTAGGTAACTAAAAAGCAGGCATACCATCAGCTCTCTAAGGCCATGTGCTGTGACCGTCCCTGGTCCAGACCCAATGTCTCTCATTAGAAGTAATCAGTACCCTAACTTTAGTAATAATTGCCTGGGTTTTATTTGTAGTTTTATCACCTCTCTATGCTTTTCAACTCTACAAAATTTAGTTTAGTTTGACCATTTTCTCCTAGGTTTTCAATAAATGGACCATCTTACATCTTTTGTCCAACGTTATGTTTATGAAATTTCTACATGTTGTTGTATACGGCTATAGCTCACCTATTGTTACAACTCTATAGGGTAATCCATCATCTGATTGTAGCACACTTTCTTTATTCTTTCCACTAGTGGTGCACATTTAGGATTTCTTTTCCCGTTTATGGCTACTATGAACAATATGACACTATGAACACTCTTACACATCTAGCCTAGTGCAGATTGGCATGAGTTTCTCTAGGAGTGGAATTACACACTTATTAAATTAAATTTCATTTTTCCTTTAGTGACTAATGTAACAGGTGCCATTTTTCTGCCACGAAACTCTTTCTGTGTAAACCATAAGGTCAAAAGTAAAAAAAAAAAAAAAAAAAATTATAATAACAATCAGCAAGAAATAAATTCCTACAATCATGAGCTTAACACTGGCATTGTTTGGATTACAAATAAAATGAACAGTGAAAAGGAAACAATAATTTAAAAAGTAAATAAGCAAACAAACAGAAACCAAAGTCTAGGAGTGAAAAAGAGCTCTAGGTTTGTAGACAGAAAACCCGGAGGTGAATCACAGGCATTAATTTGCTGTGCATCCTGAACAACTCACTGGACCTCTCTAGCTGTGGGTTCCCCCTCTGTAAAATGGGCACAAAGAATAATGTTTACTTCAAGGAGCTGTTCTGTGGGTTAAAGCCATAGGACATATGAAGCACATTTGGAGCTGTTGGGTCCTATTAGGTTTAAAAGTGGCCTTATTTTCTTTTTGTGATATTAACATTTTTTAATGGACATCATAATTGTATAAATTTATGAGGTATAATGTGGTGTTTTGATATGTGTATACAATGACACAATGAGACATCACCTCACACCTAT
The DNA here is from genome assembly GCF_001698545.2 of Rhinopithecus bieti. Taxonomy (NCBI): domain Eukaryota; kingdom Metazoa; phylum Chordata; class Mammalia; order Primates; family Cercopithecidae; genus Rhinopithecus; species Rhinopithecus bieti. The sequence goes on from NW_016816274.1 coordinate 173,200, forward strand.
TAGAATGGCTAATACCAAAAAGATGGCTGATAACAAGTGTTGGTGATGATGTGGAGAAAAGGAAACCCTTGTAACACTGTTGGTGGAAATATAAATTAGTACAACCATTATGGAAAACATTACGGAGGTTCCTCAGAAAACTGAAACTACAACTACCATATAATGCAGCACTCCACTTCTGGGTACATATCTACAGAGACTGAAATCAGTATGTTGAAGAGATATCTGCACTCCCGTGTTCACTGCAGCATTATTCACAATAGACAAGATATAGGATCAACCTAAATGTCCATCCACAGATGAATGGACAAAGAAAATGTTGTATATATACACAAAGTTGGCTTTATTTTCCTCACCTACCTGAAGGATTGTATTTGGAGTATCATGAGCCGTGTCTTTGTTCATTTTGTGTTGCTATAACAGAATACCAGAAGCTGAGTAATTTATTTTTTTTTTTTAAAAGAAGAGGTTTATTCCTCATATGGTTCTGCAGGCTGGGAAGTTCAAGAAGCATGGTGCCAGCATCTGCCGGGCTTCTGGTGATGACCTCATGCTGCTTCCACTCATGGTGGAAAGCGGAAGGGCAGTGGGTATGTGCAAAGGACTCACATGACAAGAGAGAAAGAAACTGAGGAAGCCACACTCTTTTTAACAATCTGCTCTCATGGGAACTAATTCACCCCAACAACCAGAACTCACTCACCCCTGCAGGAGACATTAATCTATTCATAACGGATCTGTATCCATGACCCAAACGCTTTCCACTAGGCACCACCTCCCACCACTGACACACTGAGGATCAAATTTCTACACGAGTTTTGGCATAGACAAACTACATCCAAACCATCAGCAAGCGTTTGTTTTTCAAATTCCAAGAAAATGAAATGAGAAAAAAATCTGTAATAAGTAAAAATTGTGTCTGTCAGATATCAAGAACTTCATGGCAAAAGAAAAAAAAAAAAAATGGGGAGAAAACTTTGAAAGGAATCACCAAAAGTGACTAAGAACTTCCACAACTCCAGCTCATCTACAGCCAAATCAATAATAGCTTCCCAGGACATTTGAACAGGCATTTTCTGCTCGCAAAGTGGCTCTCACAATCATCTGTCGCTGACACTTCTAGCTCAAGAATTCTGTGATCTCCCATTTTGTGAAACATAATGCCACAAGTTCATCACAAACATCATTTATTTCTTGCCTTGTAGAAGGAGTGGTGGACTGTGGAGTTCTGGAGTCAGCTCTGCCTACAGTGGCCTGAGAGCCTGGGTAAGTCCCTTATCATCTCTGGGCTTCACATCACCATCAGCCAAATTCAGATGATGCCTACACAGCCTAAGCCACATGGTTATTATTAGAATCCAAAGAGATTGTGTGTGTGCGTGTGTTGGGTGTGGGGTGGGGTGAGTGCCGTGTAAACCTTTATGAAGATTCAAAGCCACATATGAGTGTGATTTGGGGTGCATTGTTAGTTTTGTGTGTTTGCAAAATATTCAGCTCCTGGGACTTAGAGTCCCCGAAAGATTCCAAGTGAAACATGAAATGTCCTCTCTCTGTTTTGATGGTGTGGAAAGCATCGCCTTCAATTACTGTTAGAATTTCAAAGCCTTTCTTATGATGAAAAAAATCACTGTAGACTGCATTTGAGTAGCTTTATACTGTTGTATTTCCACACCAAATAACTCTCGGGCTTTTATTAACTGTTCTACTGAGTCCTATTTATCAGAGAGGCAGGTGTATTACCTGATAATACAATAAGCTGTGGTGGATGTATGAGTTGTTCTATTTTTTTATGCCCATAATCAGTTCCCAGAGCATAATAAAACAAGAGGTTTATTTCTCCCACCAACCCCTTGCAGTTTTTTTCCTAGGAGGAGAGCTATAAATTATCCATCTTCAGAAATAACTGTTGCCATTTAATAAGAAATATAAAATATACTCTCATCTAACAAGGGACACAATAGATAAAAAACAAACAAAGTATTCTTTAAGTCTGGTGACATGATGAAAGGTGAGCGCAAGCATGCGGGTGTATTAAAGTTAGCAGTGGGCACGACCCTGGGAACCAGCTAAGAGAGACCTCATTTAGATGTTATAAAGTGGATATTACACATCGTTTTTCTAAAATGCTATTGCAGGCATCTTATCTTACCTTCTCCTGAGCTTTGCAATTCCCCAAATTGTCAAAGCCAAGGAAAGAAGCACCTTATCATTTGGATATAGAGGCCTAAAAAAAGCAAAACCGAGAGCAAACCTGTATCATGTTGTGGATTCAGAGCCTTGGTGTAACCTCGGGGGCCACCAAATCCTGACCTCCCTCCAGGCGGCCCTGCTGCTCCTCCTCCTGGGCCTCCCTAAATACTCGTTTCCCTCCTCTTATCCCAGGGATCTCATGCCTGGGACAGGCCGTACCTGCCTTGTTCCCCACAGAACTTACAGTTATCGCAGCCTCTGATTTTGAATACTTGATGTTAAAAATGAAAAATCATTTGAGTATATCCTGTTTAATAAATATCAAACATGCACAAGTCTCTGAGATGAATACTGTAAGTCAGAGATTTCTAAATCCTTAAGTGCCTTGCTTTGGAGAAACGAGTGTGGTCTACAAACCTGAGATCTTATTAGAAAGGCAGAATCTCTACTGAGCAAGTAAGAGGCAGACAGAAAATAATAAGAATTGTATGATTCTAATTATGTGAAATTTCAGAAGAGATAAGATAAATCTATAGTGACAGAAAACAAGTAAGTGATTACGCAGGGCTGGGAGGTCAGAAATAGGGGACTTCATTGATTTTAAAGGGCATGAGGAAACTTGAGAGAGTAATGAAATGTTCCGTATCTTGATTGTGGTGTGGTTACATATGTGTACACGTTTCTCAAAACTCATCAAACCATTCACTTAAACGTAGTGCATTTTTTGTATTTATGTAAGTTCTACACTTCGAGAAGTGAAAAAGAAACACACAAACTTCCCCACCTCAAACCTACTGAATCAGAATCTGCATTTTAACCAAGTACTCTGGTGAAATCTCTAGTCACTGAAGTTTGAAAATCAAAAGATTAGAGAACTGGTTCTCAAATTGGGTGCAAATTAGAATCACCTGAGAAGCTTGAACCATTACTGACGCCTAGGATCCCATGCCCTGAGATTCTGCTAGACTTGGGATGAGGTGTAATCTCAGCATTAAGGTTTTTTAAAAGCTAACCAGATGCTTTCAAAATGTATCAAAGTATGAGAACCATTCACTTAGAGAAGCAATTCTCAAAGGGGAGCAGGGGTTTCAGAACTGCAGCAGCAGCATCTTCTGGGAATTTGTTAGAAATGTAAAATATCAGGCTTCACTCCACATCTACTGGATCAAAAACCCTAGGGGTGTGGCTCAGCAATCTGCTTTCACAAGGCTTCTAGATACTTCTGATAGTCACTGGAGCTTCAGTATTACTGTTCTAGATCCAGGAAGGTGTTTTTACAAATTCCTGGATCTCCAAACTCCCTCCTTCAGTCAGCATCTCCAGCAGTCTCTGAAAATCGTCTGCATTTGAAAATCACTGCTGTGGGTCTTACGAAAGAGACACTCAGCACATCAGCTTGATAAAGATCTTACAGTGTAATAACCAGACCATCACCAGTTCTAGATTCCTTTCTAGTCACTTGCTTCTTGGAATAGAGAGAAAGACAAATGGGGTAAGATACTATTTGGATATATTAACCAAGACATTTTTAAACTTTCTATGTTCAGGTATCCTTATCTCTCTTCCCCCTGTTGGAGTACCTCAGCAAGTGGACAATGCCAAAACATTGGAAGAAGGAAAAGAGAGCTGTTTCTTTAGAAACTCAAAAGCCAAGACTTCAAATGTTAATAAACAGAACTCAGAGCATAAATTTTAGATTTTCATTAAAATACATGATGAGAAAAACTTAGAGTCCCAAAGACTAAATCAAGATTCTGCCAATACAGAAAAAAGAGTCAAAAACAAGGCAATGTATATTTACCCAAATTATGTATCTCTGGGAGAGGGAGCTCCATGACCTGTCTTGTCCACCACCTCAGGGCGAGGCTGGAAGCTTGACAGGCAAGTTTAGGGCATCTGCGATACAGAGAGTCTTATGCTCCTTCCACCGTGTAAGTTTAGGTAGGTGAGCAAGAAGCCAGAAAGTGCTAACTATGTGCCGGGTATGGGCAGAGGAGTAGCAGCTTGAATTCCATGTCCCACTCAAGGACAATAGCCCAACTTGAGAGGTTATAAAGAAGACTATGATAGGAGAGGCAGCAGCAATCTATGTAAATTGACAACTCTAGACTAAACAGTGTACCTCTCAGAGGATGACAGGGTAGGAAAATGCCAAGAGGACCCTATTGTCTCCTCTAGACCCTCGATGCAGGGACAGCCTCAAGTTAATGGAGATTAAGTCTCTGTCATTTGGTAGAACAGAGGCTTATAATGTAAGCTGTGGCATTACAGAAAAATTCAGAAAGTTCTAGAAAACCTCACTTGAGTTGAGCACACAAGACTTATTCCTCTCTTCTAATGAATGACCCTGCCTTCAAGGAAAGTTTGTTTGTTTAATTGTGAATAGAAGATAACATTTGAAAATTCACTAGCAATAAAATTTGGAAAATAAAATCAAGGGAATGATGGAAGGGATATCACCAGGTGTTAGAAAATTGTCAAATGAGTGGCAAGGTAATTTGTGAAGGCCGAAAGGGTTTGTGAACTCTAAAGCAAAATAGGAATAATGACTACCATTCCAGGTAGAAAAGAATTGTACAGTAGTTCAAGGAAGAAAAGTACTGGGAACTAGCAAGTACACCACCCGGAAGAGGGACTTGAAATGCTGTTCTTCAGAGAAAGTCTAAATCAAACAGTTGCAATAGTGAGCAGATTTAAATTGAGATCCAATTATATGTTGAGCTCCTATAAGTGCTGAGCGTATTTATGGCTGTTGGTCATGTGGAAGGACTTTACTCATTACAGTTTGAAAAACTGATTGAAATCTACCTAAGTATATATAGTAGTGACCATTTGATGCCATTTGCAAAGGGGTATATTGTGTCTTTTCGGTTAGACTGTGCACTCTTCAGGAATAGTGACCACGTCTTCAATTTATCTTCTAGCTGCATTATTTCCTCTGAGAATGCTGGGCTATGGCAGGTGGGCTTTGTCAGTGATCCAGTTGGATCTGCCTTACTTTAATAAATCTGAAATGACATTTTCTTGCCCTTTACTAATAGATATTAAGCACATACTCTGGGTCAACTACTGTGCAAGGTGTTTGACTACAGCCAGCATTTTGCATACATACTCTGCAATAAGCTCTGTGCTGGGCTTCTAGAAGCTTTATGTGTCACTGGCCCCTCATGTTTGTTGAGTATATAACCAGTTATCCAAGACAGAATCCTGCAATTTATCTTATCTTTCTCCTTCTACCTTGCTAGCCACTTAAAATTAGCCATCAAATCCTGTCAATTCTGCTTCCTAAATATCTATGCCTTGCATCATTGCTGTTTAAGCTTTTGCCATCTCTTGTGTGGACATCTGCCGTGGTCTTCCAGCCAGTGAGGCTTCCTTTGGCTGCCCTTCCATCAGAGTGATCTTTTAAAATGCTGACCTAATCATATCATTCCATAACTTAATATATCTTCATCATTTTCCATCATCACAGAATAAAAGCCAAACTGCTTAACCTGATACTCAAGGTATTTCAAGTTCCATAAGCTTACTGAAAACAGTAAGTATAACCACCTTATTTACTGATGCTGTCCCTGGAACATAGTAGGTGTTCAATTAATATTTGGTAAATGGTGGGTTTTTGGTTGTTGTTGGTTTTGGGATTTGTTGTTGTTGTTGTTTGAGATGGAGTCTCACTCTGTCACCAGACTGGAGTACAGTGGTACCATCTCGGCTCACTGCAACCTCTGCCTCCCGGGTTCAAGCGATTCTCCTGCCTCAGCCTCCTGAGTAGCTGGGACTACAGATGCATGCAACCACGCCCAGCTAATTTTTGTACTTTTAGTAGAGAAGGAGTTTCACCATGTTGGCCAGGATGGTCTTGATCTCTTGACCTTGTGATCCGCCCACCTCAGCCTCCAAAAGTGCTAGGATTACAGGCCTGAGCCACTGCACCAGGCCAATAGTGTTATTTTTAAGCCTGCCCTTGCCCACTTTAAAACTCCCTCCTGTCTGCCCTTGAATCTCTTAGCTTATGTTCTGACTGCAAAGAACCCCTTGAAGTTCCAAAACAACCCAACTTCAGAGCCTTTGCACATTCATTCCCTCTGTCTAGAATGCTCATCCTTCCAAAGAAACATTAAACTGAGGTCACTGAGAGTTAATTTAAACATTGAACCCTTATCACCTGGTTACCAAAGAGGATTGGCTTTGCTCTAATATGCTTAGGGAAAGTTGGCCACTTCCTTCACCTGTTACTTAGCCCTCCAGCTCACTTTCCAATCAGAGGCCTGGGTGTCCCTCATCAGCCACCCTGGCGTTCCATGTCACCACATCAGCCATGTTGGCATTCCATGTTGGGTGGTAGAGAACATTACGATTACCTTTTTTAAGGTGGAAAGACCCCCTTCCACATTTGGGGAATGTGAGTTAACACTTTAAGAATGTGGGCCTAGCATGGTGGCTCATACCAGTAACCCCAGCACTTTGGGAGGCCAGAGTGGGTGGATCATCTGAGGTCAGGAGTTCGAGACCAGCATGGCCAACATGGTGAAACCCCGTTTCTACTAAAAATACAAAAAATTAGCTGGACATGGTGGTGCACACCTGTAGTCCCAGCTACTCAGGAGGCTAAGGCAGCTTGAACTCGGGAGGTGGAGGTTGCAGTGAGCCGAGATCCTGCTGCTGCACTCTAGCCTGGGAGACAGAGTGAGATTTCATCTCAAAAAATAAAATAAATTAAAATGTTTTAAGAAAAGAATGTGAAACCAATTTTGCAAAATGCCAAGCTCTCAGCACCCGTGGGAAGCAGGGACAGAAGGTAAGTTCAGAAAGGGAACTCTTCACTTTCAGTTGGGAAATTTTAATAAAAATGGAAGTATACTTTGGTAATAAGATCTTCAGGCGTAACCTAAATGATGGTGTAATTATAAAAGTGTCATAAGAAAATATTTCTTGTTCCTTATCTATATGTGTGTATGTGTTAGAGCAATGTATTTCTTAATTGTACTCCAAATAAATGAATGTAATCATAAGGATACGTAATGTAATTACTTACATTGATTGAGCATTTACTATGTACCAGAAACTGTCTGAAGGGCTTTCCATACTTAAACTACTTAACCCTCAGGACAGCCTTAAGTAAAATGATTGTCATACTCATTTTACAGAATAATTAAGAAACTTGTCCAAGGTCACACAGCTAGCAAATGGCAGCGTCAGGATTTGTACCCAGTTCATCTGGCTCCAGGGCCTCAAACACATCATGTAACCTCACACAGGCCATACATGTGGGAGAGGCTTCTTTAATTTGTTATCTTACCTTAGTCATGTTATGCTCATAACAAGTTAAAATCTGTTTCTACTGTTCAAGCATCAGGCATGATTTTACCACTGTGAATTTCTAATGTAGTTACCCATTAAAAAATCAGAATATTAATGAAAATGATTCTCACTCAGTATAATATGGCGTATTGCTAATCATGACATATCACCAACATGGCATTTTTTAGGTGAATGGTTTGCCCAGAGTAATACAAAGTATTTCACTTATACCTGCATTTGAGGATGATTTATAAAATATACAAATGACAGGTCTGGGCACTGACTGGTCAAAATGGCCATCCTGGAGTGTATCTTCCAAATGCCACCTGGCCTTGAAAGGTTTATCAACACTCAAACTTCATATGCATGTCCTTGAAACCCAATGTGGAGTGGCACACAATTACCTGATTAAAATGGAGCCCTTCTGAAGGTAAACATATTAAAACTTGTTTCTGTGTTTGGCCATGACAGAAAAAGTTTCTGGGTTACTGGAAGCTTTTTCAAGTAGATGTATAAATAAATAGAATCATTTGAGTATAAAGTGTAAGCACAAGGAATACGTGTCTGCCATCTCACCCTTGCCAAGCCCTCACAACCCATCCTCAAACAAGTCAGTCCATATGGGTAGCACTGTCCTCAAAAAATAAAACAGACAGTGAATCTGGACACTGTATTTTGGTTACAGTGAAGTCATGAATGGTGAAAGAAAGCTCTGAGTAGCAAACGTTCTGGTACCTGTTATTCTCTTCCACCCCTCGCCCCACACACACCTTCTCTCCCAGCCGTGCTGTTCTCAGAGCATACCCTGAGGTCCACCATTTGTTCATTCATTCTTCATTCATTCATTCAGTATTTTCTACAGGCCAGTAGGGTTTTTTTTCCAATTCCATCTATCAAAAAGCCTTCCATTCTTCAAGACATTTTCAAAATATAAACTTTTCCAAGATTACCTTCATGATCAGCTGTCAGAAGTGCTCTCTCCCTCATTGGAGCATGTTTTCTCCTAAGTCACTTATTTCCCATTTCCTTGTATCATATTTTTTTGTGAAATTAATGAAAAATCCACCCAGAGCATAAGCACCAAGTGTCAAAGAAAACATTGTTTATGGCTTTTTGCCACAAAGAATGGCCTTCCTCATTATATTTTGAAAGACTGAATTCTCCCTAAGTGACTAATGTATTAATAAGAGTTCTCCAGAGAAACAGAACCAACAGAAAACACAATACATATACATGCATACACAAATACATACACACACTATATATAAAAGTATATATACACATATACACATACACACATACATGCATACACACACATACATAAGTAAGTCTTACATATATGAGAAATTGGCACATGCAATTGTGAAAGCTGATAAGTCCACGATCTGCCATATGCAAGCGGGAGATCAAGGGAAGCTGGTGGTATAATTCAGTCCAACTCCAAAGGCCAAAGAACCAAGGCAACGAAATGATGCAAATCCCAGCTTGAGGATGGGAAAAATACAGTATGTCCCAGCTCAAACAGAGAGGCAGAAAAAAAGGAATGAGTTCCTCCTTCCTCAACCCTTTGTTCTATTCAGGTCCTCAATGGATTGGATGATGTCCACTTACACTAAGAAGGACCGTCTACTTTACTGAGCCCACCAATTTAAATGCAAATCACATCCTGAAACACCCTCCCAGACACACTCAGAAACAACATTTAATCTGGCATCCCACAGCCGGCCAAACTGATACTTAAAATTAACCATGATATGATAGTAGTGACTACCAATTCTAATGACACTTGCAAAAGGGAATATTCTGTGTCCCCAAACAGACTGAGTGCTCTTCAAGAATAGTGACCATGTTTTCAATTTGTCTTCTGGTCCCCATTAGTAAACACACACACACACACACGTACATACACATAAATGCCTGGTTTAGGGCTTCACAAAAATGCTGAAACATGACACTTAAGTGGTCATGAAAAACAAACAAAAAACTTATTTCATGACTTTGTCACAAGAGAAAAAAATTGCCTTCAGAGATCATATTTGTTGAGGAACACTGAAAAAGCACACAATTCTTCTGTGATGTTAATTTTTTATTATTATTATGCTTAAAGTTCTGGGATACATGTGCAGAAGTGCAGGTTTGTTACATAGGTATGTATGTGCCATGGTGGTTTGCTGCAAATTTTTAAAGCTTCAGATGTCACGTTTCTGTAATATCAACCATTGCAGAATGTAGCATTGGTGATTTTTTGGAAAACTATAAAATATTCCACCATCTGCCATGAATACAAAAAGTGATGAGTGATTTCCAATTTCTTAGGAGCCTGAGTAAAAATAATGAAATGGGAAAGAATCAGAAAATTCATAATTGGAAAACATCTTGGATTCAGCATCACTGAAAAGAAGGTTACAGAAAAGGATCAATTCTGGTAGACTAAAGTCAACCAAATATCAGGGCTGCAACTAGTAAAAGCTCTTGTGATTCCAAAAGTTTCATCAACACTTGTAGACTTTGAAAAAGGTACTTCAAATAGTGCTACGAAGACTGTACTATATTGGCTGCTTTTTGTCTTTATTCTTCCGGGAAATAAAAGAATAAGAACCATAGAATAAAAATGCCAATTCAAACAATTAACCGGCCGGGCGCGGTGGCTCAAGCCTGTAATCCCAGCACTTTGGGAGGCCGAGACGGGGGGATCACGAGGTCAGGAGATCAAGACCATCCTGGCTAACACGGTGAAATCCCGTCTCTACTAAAAAATACAAAAAAAACTAGCCGGGCGAGGTGGCTGGAGCCTGTAGTCCCAGCTACTCGGGAGGCTGAGGCAGGAGAATGGCATAAACCCGGGAGGCGGAGCTTGCAGTGAGTTGAGATCAGGCCACTGCACTCCAGCCTGGGAGACAGATAGAGACTCCGTCTCAAAAAAAAAAAAAACAATTAACCAAGCAATGTGGGGGTGAGGGCATGGAAAGAAACCCTGGGCTGGAACTCAGAGGGTCTGTACTCAAATCTCTTTGCAATCACTCAGCTACACACCTTTGGGCAAAGCCCCTAACCTCATTGAATCTCAGTCTTTTCATCCATAAAACAGGAATAGTAACAAGAACAATATCCTATTTTCTTTACAGTTTACTTTCGTGATCAAATAAATTCTGTTTGAGGAGTCACAGTGCAAACCATAAACTAAAAATGTAATACGTTAGCATTAGAAATGGGTGAGGACAGATAAGGAGTATTGCCATCATATTCTTCAAACAAAAGAAAGTGTCCCATTTGCTTTAAAGGATTTTCATGTTTTGAACGTATATAAAAGGTCTTCAGTCACTTTAATTTAAACAATCACATTTGGTTTCACAATAAATTACATAATTGAATAAAATGAAACTTAGTTGAAGCCAGAGCTGTTCTGGGAAGTCATGAATGTAGGTAGGGTGTAGACATGGGGATGAGTGAGTCAGGAAAGAGAAGACTTAGGGTGGGTGGGGGCATCCTAGTACTACTGTCTTTAGATATTTGTCAATAGGTGCCACTCAAGCCCCATTTCTTCCATGAAGATTTGCCAAGCTGCCTGCAGTTCCAACCACACCAATCTTCTCCTCTGAACTCCTGCAGCATACACACCATATAACTGAAACTCTGATTACTTGTGCCCTTTCTTGACATTGCTTAATTGTGCCTCCCCAAAATACACAGTCCTATCCTTCTGAGTCAGGACGATGGCTTATCCTTCACCATGACTCATAACACCCGGCAGAGGGCTGGAAACAGAGTCCATACTCAGTAGGTGCTTGCTGATTCATATACCATTTTATACAAAGCTGTTACTATATTCCCGTAACACTCTAGCTCTGAGACCCAATCACCACTGAGATGCAATCAAGAGGAAAAAAGGCTGGATTTGTGGAAGGATCAAACTAATCCTGATGGTGTCATCTGCTCCTGATCATGAAATCTGCTTCCTCCCTGTTACCTCTTTCTTGGAAGTCTTTAACAATCAACGAGTCATTAATCCATTCACAATTCTCAGAGCACAATCTCACCAGGAGACCCAAGGCAGCCCAAAGCATGGGAAAGGGAGGGCTGGTGACTAGAGAACCAACTCCTCATCTCTATCACTACTAGCTGTGGGCAACTGGGACTCGCCTCTCCCAGATCTTGGAGTCCCACCAGTAAAATAAAGTGGTGGGATCAGATGGTTTCCAAGACCCTCTTACAATTCTAAGCTCAGTAAAAGGAGAGCATTGAAAGAGGTAGTTTACTGGATTCCCACTGGTGATTCAGTAAATACGCTGGGATTACCAAGATAATTGTATTCTGGTAAATGTTGGCAGATCTTTATGAAAACTCAAAAAAGAGATTTTAGTTCCAAGGGTGACTGCTTTTTCCTTCCAAAAGCATGACTGCGACTGGAAATCAGGCACTCAGAAGCACAGATGAATGCACAGTTCCCTCATTACAGAAGGAGAAAACAGAGCTGTGGATGCTTGAAAATTTTACACACATAGTAATAGGCTTCATGAAAACAAAATTAAATCAAATTGCTCTTCAAAAGAAATTCACCTTTATGAACAAATACAGCCTGAGGCATTCTCTGAGTTCAGGGAAGGGCAGAATTGAGGTTGCATTTGCAAAATCCCCCAGCACTGCATAAATGAGTTAGGCTATAAATGAACACTAGATTTGCTTCAACCCTAAGAGCTTCTATAAAGCATAAAAGCTTTTAACTCCCTGTGAATAATACTTTCCCATAAAAAATCTGTCTTCCTGAGCTCTATTTCTGTAATTTCTGTATCTATAATTTGGAAGCCTTGTTGTTATTTTAAGATACAGTGAAAAGGAGTTTCAAAGAAATCATTCTCACAAGCACATTTACATGCTGTGATAGTTAACTACTGTCATGTTTTCTCAGCAAAAACTTCTCTGATTATCCACTCTTAAATCACAGATTCAATTTAATTCCTGCCTATCACTCCTCCCTTCTACTATCCGATCCCTTCCCGTCCTTCTAGGCTCAGATCTCCAAAGCATTCCCTATTTAATCCAAGCCACACTGACCGCCCTTTCCCCAGCTCATTCAGTCTTAGGCTGTACCAGATAACTTAGCTCTCAGCTGTTTTCTTGAAACTCAATCTATAATGATTTCATAAAATTTAATAGAAATTGCTTCAAATAGATTATAATTTCTTTGAGACTTTAAAAACAGAATTTAGTATATATGAATCTGGGGAGATACCTAACATAATAATGTCTTTGGAAGAAAAGAAAGACAGAAAGAGGCAGGAAAAGAGATAACCAACCTATTGAACAATACCTGGTGAGACATCTTGACAGGAATGCACAAAGAAAGAGATTCTTTTGATTAAATAATAGTTGGACCCTGCAAAGAGGTAGTATGATGCAGCATTTAAGAATATGGGCTCCGGAGTCTGAATCCCTATGTGTGAGTCCTGGTTCCACCATTTCCTAACTGTGTTAGCTGCTTTGTGCCTCAGTTTCTCTAAAATCTATGAAATAGGGAGAAATAGCTGTACCTACTTTACAGGATGTTGTCAAGGTTAACTAAGCTAATACATGGCAAGTGCTTAGCTGTCATATGCCTGTTATATAGGGAACATCCCATACATGCTTTTGTCATCACCATTTTGGTTTGGAATAATAGAAATCCTCCCAGTGATGAGAAACTCAAATTCCATTGTTTTTGCTATAAACAGACCAATTAACTGACAAATAAGAAACAAAATGGAAACAGATTAGTACTACAGCTAAGGAGAAAGAAAAGAAGATAAAATGAATGGGTTTTGAGGTTAAAAAGATAACTGCTTAAAGAATGGGCTTGAGGTATTAGAATGCGAACCATAGAGGTAAGATTTCCGGGTGTAGGAAAACAAGAGGTTGATAAACAAGCTTACTGTCCAAGGACTGTGTGACAGTGAAGGACTTTAGGGATCAGGGATTCATCATACTTGACAGGACTGAGCTAAAAAGAGAAGCCAACTATCTCTTTATTTTAAGCAAAACAATGCTCTACATCTGCACTGACAAACTGCATCAAAGATGCATCAGTCAGGACAAGCTAGGTTTTGTCATAGTAACAAACATCTCCCCAAATCTCAATGACCTTAAAAACAAAGGTTTCTATCTCTCTCTCTCCTACTACATGTCTGCACTAGTTAGCAGGGGACAGGGACCCTGCGGATCATAATCACTCGAGGACTCAGGCTGCCAGAAGCTCCCACACCATCTGAACCTTCATCTCAAAGCAATGCTTCAAGGCTTTCCAGAGCAGAGAAAGAAAGAATGGAGACATATGCACCATCACCTAAATGCTTCTGTAAGGAAGTAGCATGTTGTTTCCACACACATCTTATTGGTCTTTGCAAGTCCCAGGCCCATGCCTAATCTCAAGGAGTTATGTACTCAGGAGGAAAGAAGTAGACATTTGGATAAACACTAGCAATGTCTAGTACTCACCAATGTATGTACCACAGATTCCTCACACTCTAGTACAGAACTTTGAATAGCTGAGTAATAATAATAACAACAACAAACACCTTTATTGAGCACCAGTGCATGCCAGACACAGATTCCTTGATGCTCAATAAGTGCCATCAATCATCATTGTTGTCATTGTTATTATTTTAATTCTAAGTACAACCCTACAAGGTATTATTATCTCCACTCCATAGGTTAAAAAAAAAAAAAAAACTGAGACTCAGAGATTAAGAAATTTACCCAAGTCCATATAGACCGCAAGATATGGATCCCATCTCTATGTTTCCATTGGAGCATCCTGTCTCCTCCAAAAACTGTCAGCATAATCCCAGCCTATCTTCTCAGAGATTATTCCCACTATCCCTTTGTTGCAACCCACAATTTAACCGAGCTACTCTTATTCATCACAATGCCCCATCTTTATGCTTCTGCTCACATAACTCCCTACTTTGAAATATCTCTTTCTTATTTACATATATCTAAATTGTACCACTTTTTCAAAATGTGCTCAAAAATCACTTCTTCAATGGGACTTTTCCTGATCTCTCCGACATATTTTTTTCCTTCTCCTGAATTCCCATAATTTCTTATGTCTGCCTATGTCAGTTTGTATTTATATCTTACTTGTCCTAGCTCACTATGAGCACCATGAAGGCAGAACTTGCATCTGCATCCCTCTGTGTGTGAACCTTACTGCACAAACTCTGGTGTACAGGATATGTCATAGAACATTATTTTCCTGAAATTACAATAAGTCTGGTTCTAACATCCCACCCCACCTTCATGACTGTTCCAGTAGGAAATTCAGTTGTGGTCATTATTCATACTCTTCTCCCCTAGATCCCTGTGAATGTTCCAGACATGAGGAAAACATTTCTGGAAGGCGTCTGGTTTGGGTTCCCAAGAGTTAAGGCTGACATGTACATAATGCCTTAAAGTCCAGCTCCGTCCAGGGCAGGTGTCTGGGGGTCCTAAACCTGTCCTTACAAGAGACTGACAGAACAACCATCCCCTTTCTCCAATCCCCTCATCATCTAAGCTCTTGTCTTCTCTCCAGGTGCTGAGAGGGAGGTGGTCTGTGACCACGCAGACCTCCCTAGTTCTTGGTGAAATCTCTCCCAGTCTGCCTCATCTCCCCTGCCTACAACATACATCTCTTTCTCCTACTTTCAGAATGCAAAACCCAAGGAAAAATATTCTAAAGGCAATTTCCACTGTCTACTCCGCTCTTAAGGCATAGGAGGTCAAAATACTATCTACCTTCTTTGAATGTGAAGAGAAAAATACACAAAAACAAAATTTCTGTAAGTTATCTAATTGCACAAGCTTATAGACCTCTGAGTGACCATATGCATGAAGATGACTTTTGCCACTCGATTAAAGTCCTGGATGATGAAAAGATGATCCAGGAAACACAACAAGATGATTCAATTAAATGAACCAGTTCGGAGAGCTGGTAATACATTTCCTGATGGATCTGCCAGTATTACCATGTGTAACAACACTGCTGATGGGCTTCAGTCATTATAGTCCTGAGTAAGTAAAAAGAGATTTTAAATGATAGAACCCTATTTCATGGCACTCAATCAATAAAGTGGGTTTTGAAGGGTTGCTTAAAAATACGATTGAAATAAATAAATGCTCAATGTCCTTCAATAAAATCCATGTTGACTTGTTTTGCTTGAAATAAAACTTTGGCATATAGGCTGAAATATATCACATATTTGCCACTAACTATGCATTTCTAAGGATGTCCCATTTTGATATTTTCTTGGCCTGGAGTTCATGGACTTAAAGAGATCTTTAAAACAGCTGGAATTTTCTGTTAAGTTATGTCTGCTGCTGCATATGTATACATGTCTAAGGAAGAGAACCATGGATTCCATCAGACGGACACAGGAGGGTATGATCCATGAAAGACAGTGTCCAACATGAACACATATCCTAACCTCCTTGTCATTTTTCTTCTGTTTTCTAAGTAAGTAAAACAAAGAAAGAAAAGAAAAAAATCAGAAAATTACCAAGGAGCCATAAAGTTGACACATGACTTTGAAGCATTCTACTTAGGTTCCACCTACCATAGCACTGGGGCTTATTTTGCAGCCTTAGTCCAAGTAAGAATTCCACATCACTGGGGTCATGATATGTAAGGACATGTAGAACAGAATTCAAAAGACGAGCTGTGGCAGTGTGAGAGAGGGTGGCATAGAGAAGTCTTGAACTCAAATGGATAATAAGAAAACCTCGGCAAGTTAAGGTCACTTCACTCTTGTAAATAGGAAATTCTTGGGGACATACAAGAAATGAAGGACCACCAACTACTAGTAAGTTCACTCCATGGTTGGCAGAGTAATCTCCAACATCAGAAACAAAATTGAGGTGATGCAGAAAGGTTGACAAAATGTTTATACCTCATCAAAGAAAGAAAGTTGAAAGCTGGTGATTAAATGGAACCTCTGCACCTGCTAAAGAAACCATTCCTCCCTCCACAGAAGTGATCAAAAATGGCGCAAGCCCCAGGCCAGAGCCAGCTGACCCCCACTGTTTGCTTTCAGGAGGGCACATAACTTCGGGGTCCAGGTCTCTACAATCCCTGGAGCAGTGATTCTCAGTTTATTTTCTGCAGGGACGAGGAATGTTAAAAGGAATGTTGAAATAAAACTTTGGCATATAGGCTGAAATATATCACATATTTGCCACTTTCCTGAGGGCAGACATAATAAGTGGGACTGATACATTATCTCAGTGAATCCTCATCATAACCTATGAGATATCATTATCATACCATCTTACAGATGAGGAAGCTGTAGCCGAGACGGTAACTAATTTGTTCAATGCCAAGTAGTGGGCATGGAATTTGAACTTAGGCAGTCTCCTCCAACTGTCCTGTTCTGTGCTACATCCCCAACACCAAGTTCAGTGCTTTTCAAATAGTTGTTCTTTAAATATTTGTCACAGGAATGAGTGAGGCTCATAGGTGGTTTTGTTGGCTATATTA
The DNA here is from genome assembly GCF_001698545.2 of Rhinopithecus bieti. Classification (NCBI taxonomy): domain Eukaryota; kingdom Metazoa; phylum Chordata; class Mammalia; order Primates; family Cercopithecidae; genus Rhinopithecus; species Rhinopithecus bieti. The sequence continues at coordinate 190,178 of NW_016816274.1, forward strand.
GTCAGGGTTCTATGGGTTAAACAGAAGCAATAGATTATATACAGATATATATGAGGAGGTTTAGTATGGAACTTGGCACACACAATTATGGAAGCTAAGAAGTCCCATAATATGCCTTCTGCAAGCTAGAAACCCAGGAAAGCCGGGGTATAGTTCAAATGAAGGCCAAAGACCTGAGAACCAGGTGGGAGCTAAAAGCCAAAGAACCAGAACCTCCAATGTCCAAGGACAGGGGAAGATGGATGTTCCAGCTCAAGAAGAAAGAAAATTCATCCTTCTTCTACCTTTGTGCTTTATTCAGGCCCTCAAAGGACTGGATAATGCCACACTGCTAAGGGTCTTAGATCATTTTACTCAGTCTACTGATTAAAATGCTAACAATCTCTTCCAGAAAACACCCTCTCAGAAACACCCAGAAATAATGTTTTGCCAGCTATCTGGGCTTCCCTTAGCCCAGTCAAGGTGACACAAAATTACCCACCACATAGGCACACTAGTTTTAACTCCACCCATCTTCCTTCTGCCCAAGGAGGCATATCAGCATGTACAAGGGAGATTACTATAAGGAAAAACTTAAGTTTGCATATACAAATTTAGATGTGTTCTTAAACTTGGATCTTCTCATATTCCACCTATTATTAGCAACCAACACATAACACCATAGGTGAAAGAATGGCAGCTAGTTGTCCTACGTAATGTCTCTGCAGAATTGGCTACTAGAGAAGGATCCAGCAAACAGTGAGCAACAGAATCTGCTCGTTCACCACCAATGTCCCCCTTTGTCTCCCCCGTAGTCACAGTCTATAGCTTGGGACCATGGCTATCTACACAGGCTCTTCATTTCTAGGTGTCCCTTGCACCAGGGAGCATGTAACTAACAGCCAAATAACTAACATCCAGAATCAGAAACTGCATTTAACAGGCTCCGCAAGTGATCCATCTGCAGCTAAATTTTGAGGAGCATTGAACTAGGGGATGTCACAGAAACCAGATGAAAAGAAGCTTCTGGACTCCTCAGAATGATCTCTGGAACAGAGCTGCCCAGCATCCTGGCACATTCACCCAGGACTGTTCCAAGATACAGTGGACAATTTCTATGGTTTTTTTTTTAAGCCACTGAATTATCATTGAATCTCTTTATGAGAACAGTTTCATCTCACCCTGACTAGAACAATGAGGGAATAGTTTTCATGAGTTTCTTCTCTAAAGGCCAGCAGTGAAAACCTTTGAGGAAAGTATAAGGAAAAGTGCCAATGGCACGTCACTCCTTCACCTCTGACAGTGTATTTGAAGAATATTATTATGAATGCGGTTTTTTTTTAAATCATATAACCCAATGTCAGGCAGGGTCCCATACCCCTTTCAGATCTGGTTGTAATTGACCCAAACCTCAATTCTAAGACTTAATGGAAGCCTAAGCCTTCTTTTTAGCGTTTGCAAATGCCTAGAATTTCCTCTCGCCATTTCCCTCAGCCTCTGAGATTTTGCATTACCACACACTACATTAGTTTTGCCCGTATCAATCTAGTTGTGAACCCCAACTCCTTTCCTGATTACCAGTAACAATCTGCCCTTCCCGGTGGATCCCATAGATTTAGAAAAATTAAATATTTGGGAATCACACAAACAGGTCCCTTGTGACCTTTGTCGTGTCTCTGGATACTCTCTACTTCTTCCCCACTTCCTCTTATACCTTTCCCTAGTGTAACAGAGAACAGTGTCAATCAAAGGGGAAAAGATGGAGGGGAAGGAATAAAATATCAGAATATTAGAAAAAAGAAATGCAGTAGTCTAAGGTTTAGGTTTAAAAATGACCCTGTCATTACCAGGTAGCAAAAGCATTTCTGCTGCTTTCCTGTATTCTGAAGCCTTTAGTCTCAGGCTCCCTTCCTTTATTGGTACTTTCTGGCCACAACTTATATCCAAGAAGCTGTGGCACACCAAAACTAACACCTTACTCCAAATGAATGCATTTATACCAGCATTTGACACCATTTATTATGCATTTACCACATGCCAAGTACTTTGCTAGGCTCAGAGGATTCAGGGGTCAGAAGACAAGAACTCTAACCTCAAAGAGCTTAATATCTATTGGGAAAACAGCTCCAAATTGATGATCATAAAACACCATGGTTACAGCTCAGATGGAAATCTGCACCAGTGCAGAATGAGTGGAGAGAGTCTCCTCTGAAGGCTGTCACCCAGGCTGACACTTGAGGCAGGCGAGAGCAATCAGGAGAGCATTCCAAAGGCTACAGCAACAGGTGTACAAGGCTAAGAACATGGTCTCCTCAGGACCCATGAATGATATTCAAGTGTGTATGGTAGGGGGAATATGTGAATGGTGGAGGAAAAAGGGTGATACATGAAGATGAGCAGGTGGGCAGGGCCAGTTTACTAAAGGTGTTTAGACCTTACAAAAGATTTAACTTGATCTAGATTCTTACCCTTTTTCCTACCATGGACCCCTTTGGAATTCCGATGAAGCCTATGGACCTCTTTCCAGAAAAATGCTTTTGTATGTATATCATATAACATACAATTACAAAGAAACTCAGTTGTGTTGCCATACAATTCTACCCAGGTGAAGACCCCAGATGGAGAATGCCTGAAGGTGATGAAATGCCACGAGGCAGGGAGATGCTGCTCAGATCAGATGTGCATCTCAGAAAGTGCACTCAAACCTGAGGAAGGGGCTAGGAAAGAGATGAGACTGAAGTTGAAGGACCAGTCTGGCAGCTGTTAGAGGAACCCAGGTGACAAAGTCTGTCATTATTATTATTTTTTAACATTTATGTAGTTCTTCTAAAACAGTAGTTCTTGCCTCTAGAAAGCCCAGCACCTTCTTTATTAAATCCTTTGTAAAACTTTTATTATCTCAAGGCAAAATTTAATGATAACATAACCTACCTACATACCTTTCTTACACCTTTAGGAAAAAATTAATTGAAAAAGTAACTTTGAGTAAGATCATATGTGTTTCAAAATGCCATTGCTCAAGCACAACTAGACTAGAGGTCATAATGAAGTCATCAGCACCTCTACCCAGAGTCACCACGCAGGTGACAGTTCCAAATGCTGAAGACGTACACGTGCTATGTTAGCAATTTCAATCCTCAAGGGCCATTGCCATGGTGATGCAAATTGCCCAAAACATTGGACAACTCACATTCCAGAACAAAATAAAATACAATCATTTTTCAATACACACAGCAGTTACATTACTGGAAAAGTCGGTGTTGATTAAAACCATGCAAAAATACTTCATATTGGTTAGTATAATGAAGTTAGGTTCCAAAGTTTAGTTTATTATAACCAGATTTTTTTTTTTTTTTTTTTTTTTTTTTAAGATGGAGTCTCGCTCTGTCGCCCAGGCTAGAGTGCAGTGGCGCAATCTCACTGCAAGCTCCGCCTCCTGGGTTCACACCATTCTCCTGCCTCAGTCTTCCGAGTAGCTGGGACTACAGGTGCCTGCCACCACGCCCAGCTAGTTTTTTGTATTTTTAATAGAGATGGGGTTTCACTGTTATAACCAGATTTTTAATCTATATATACTATTGGTGGAGCCTTTGAAAGATGCACAGAATGGGGATCAATTCATTGGTGTGCAACACAGCTCTCTATGTAGCTGGATGTCTAATATTCTTGGCCCTGGTTCATTTTTATTCTGAAGTCCAAAAACATGCCCCGACAAAATTGAGATACTATATAGAAAATACCATTGCTATTGAGAAGCATGAGTGCAAAATAAACAGGCCCTAAAATAGCATGTAAGCACTGGGTGTGTGTGTGTGTGTGTGTGTGTGTGTGTGTGTGTGTGTGTGTGAAGCAGGGAAGGGAAGAGGGAGAAAGAAGAAGAATGGAATGGGATGTGGAGAACAGCTAGAAGAAACCTATTAATCTTTCTGAGACCCATTTCTAAAGAGGGAAAAGTTGAGAATGCTTATTAAAAGCGCCAGCCTTGACAAACTTTCTCTCCTATCAATCTCCAGATTTGGTTAGTACCTCAGGCTTCAAAAAAAAAAAAAAAAGAAAAGAAAAAGAAAAGACATTTGTTCCACCAGTCTCTCCAACTGCACCAAAGGGGGAAATTACCCTTTGACCCCTCAAGTCATTTACTAATGACCTGCAGCATCAGATTGGATGGCTTTTCTCATTAGTGCATGACTACATTGCAAATGTTATTGCCAGGCAGCCGATTATAAAAGCATAAAGAGAAAGTAATTAGCACAATCATTTTACATAGAGTAAATTTTAGTGCAGCCAGTTTGTCAGAGATGCAATTTCATGGGATCACAGCCATGCATTAATGGAGTTATGGGAAACTGTTAATTTGTTATTTGAAATGAAGTCCTTATCTCTGGCCAGTTAGCTGAGTTAGTTAGTGCCTGATGCTAAGGAGGCCAAGGGCATGGGTTTGCCTCCGGTGCTGTCCAGTTTGACTTTGTAATGTTGCACAACTGCCGACTGGCACTCCCAGTTGGCCAATTCATGAGGGAGACTGTACATTCCAAGTGGAATAATTTCCAGGGTTCCATGAGCATAGATGACTCAGGAAAATTTGCTGGGTAAATTTAAATTCCAAATGCACATACAAAAAGGGCATTATGAGGACTCCTTTTGGTGATGGAGCTGTTCTGTACTTTGGCTGTGGTAGATATACAAATCCACCCAGGTGATAAAATTCTATAGAGCTAAATACATGCACACACAAATGAGTACAAGTAACATTGAAAACCTGAATAAGATTGTAGGTTGTATCAAGGTCAGTACCTTGGTTGTGATATTGTAATACAGGTTTTGGTGAACTGTCACATTTAGTGGAAACTGATAAAAGGATACATGAGATCCCTCGGTATTATTGCTCACAAATACATGTGAATTGCCGATCATACCAATTAATTTTTTATTACAAATAAAAAAATGGACATATGGTTAGTGATGGCTAAGTGGAATAAAACTTGTATTTCCAGGAGAGCATATAATTCAAGAAAAATGGTTCAGGAAGAATTTCACTGGTATCTGAGCACTACATCTTAGTGCTCCAGAAAAATTGGCCCTCTGATTTGGAAACCTATTACCTATTTTGTTTAAAAAAATAGAAACTAGATGTTCAAACTTGCCCTTCTCTAATCCTGTCAATTTGATTCACAGTAGATACCATCAGAGACTAACAGGTGAGTTAATTGTAAATTCCCGGTATTAAGATTTTCATGAAAAAAAGGAGCTAGTAACTTTTTAGCTTCTTTTAAATATCAGTCATCCTAAATACATAATCATATCAAAACCTCATCTGAGAATACAATCTTATGAGATAGTCAAATAAAATATATCTGAGTGCCATATTTAGCCTTAGACTACAAGTTTTCCACCTGATAAATAAACACAGCTGAGACTTGGGATCACTTTAGAATTATCTATGAACTAAGCCTGTAGCGTTTCACTCTTAAAGAACTCTCAGAAGAAAATCAACAACCCCATGTCTACGATAGTTTTGATTCTCATTTCTCCAAGTCTGTGCCATGAGCTTTTCTGTGAAGAAAGAGCTCCCTGAGGCTGGGCATGGTGGCTCACGCCTGTAATCCCAGCACTTTGGGAGGACGAGGTGGGTGGATCACGAAGTTAGGAGTTCCGGACCAGCCTGACCAACAGGGTGAAACCTCATCTCTACTAAAAACACAAAAATTAGCCGGGCATGGTGGTGGTGCCTGTAATCCCAGCTACTCAGGAGGCTGAGGCAGGAGAATCTCTTGAATCCAGGAGGCAGAGGTTGCAGCGAGCCAAGATGGTGCCACTGCACTCCAGTCTGAGCGACAGAGCGAGACTCTGTCTCAAAAAAAAAAAAAAAAAAAAAAAAAAAGGCTCCCTGAACAATTATGTTAGAGGAACGCTGCATTCTATATCCAACCACCCACCTCTGCAGTGAGTTGAATAGTGTCCCCCCAAAATTCATGTCTACCTGGAACATCAGAATGTGTTCTTTTTTGAAAATAAGATCTTAGGCTGCGCGCGGTGCCTCACATCTGTAATCCCAGCACTTTGGGAGGCCGAGGCAGGCAGATCACTGAAGGTCAAGTGTTCGAGACCAGCTGGGCCAACATGGTGAAACCCCATCTCTACTAAAAATACAAAAAAATTCACCTGGCGTGGTGGCAGGCGCCTGTAATCCTGGCTACTCAGGAGGCTGAGGCAGGAGAATCACTTGAATACAGGAGGCAGAGGTTGCAACGAGCCAAGATCACACCACTGCACTCTAGCCTGGGCAACAGAGCAAGACTCCATCTCAAAATAAATAAATAAATAAATAAATGAAAGAAAAAAAGGTCTTTGCAGATATATGTAGTTAAGGTGAGGTCATTCCGGATTAGAGTGAGCCCTAAATCCAACAACTGGCATTCAGATAAGAGGAGGAGGGGCACCCAGATATACACACAGGGAAGAAGGGCAGGTAGGGATAGAGGCAAAGATTGGAGTGATGCAGCTACAAGCCAAGCAACATTAAGAATTATCAGCAGCCACCAGAAACTGTTATACTTCTGGCCTCTTGAACTGTGAGAGAACAAATGGATGTTGATTTAAGGAAACCAATTGGTGATCACTTGTTATGGCAGCCATAGGAAATGAATGCAGCCTCCTGTCCAGAGATCTGCAGCGTATATTAGCATGTTGAAAGCTTTGAGAAGTTCTTAAATACCCCTAATTTACTTAACCTTAGAAGCATTTTTCCCCATAAAGTACCCATTAGTCTCATGGAACAAATGTTTTAAATGCTGTTTTAGACAACTTCAAATTTCAATGTGTGTATGAATCACTTGAAGATTTTATTAAAATGATTACTCTGATTCAGAAGTCTCAGATGGAGCCTGAGATTCTACATTCTAACAAACTCCCCAGTGATGTCGATGCTGCTGGTCCTCACACCATCCTTGCAGCAGCAGGTTTTAGATTCTACACAGCAGGAGGCAGGGCCCTAGAGTGGATACTCTTCCAGGGTCTTATCCAGTTGAAAGGATAATGGCTTAGCCATCTGTGGTGGTTTGATTTTTGTTCCCAGGTCTTCACTTCCTATTGATAGGGAATTTTGCAGTGCTTCCCACAGTGAGTGGAGTCATTTCCCTGCCTCATTCATCTCGCCTGAACCACGTGACTTGCTTTAAACCATGTAATATTTATGGATGAAGGATAATGTACAAGTACAATGATTTCCACCTCCCCCACCACGAGGAATATTAGTGGATGACAAGTTTTGTCCCCTTCAGATTGAGCCCCAGAATAAACACATATAGAGAAGACCTCAACCCAGCCAGTGATCTGGAACCCAGCCTGGCCCAGCCAAACCCAGCAGAGACCAGCCAAACCTTAGCCTACCTTTAGACCAATGAGAGGGAAGTAAATGCCTACTGGTGTAAACTACTGAGATTCTGAGTTTGTTGGTTGTACAGCAAAAACTAATCAGCACACCATCTTGGTCTCCTAACCCCTTACCCATAACTATGAATGCAAAAATTTATCTATAAGCTGGAAAGTTATTGGCTGTCAACCATCTACCCAGTACCAAGAGGTAGAAGATATAATTCCTACTCAGAGAATTGGCAGTCAAGCTCAGGAAAAAGTGATGTATGACTGAAAGAATAGATTGCAGTATAAAACTGTATAACATTCAGAGTAATTGAATTTAGGTGTAGTCTAAGTAGGCCGGAGTTGTCAGCGAACCTGACAACAATGGGCTCTGGGTAGGTAAGGAGAAGTAAAGCATTCATTCTGAGAGGAAGAGGATGTCCTCTGGAAACAGGGTTCTAACAGAGTAGAATGCCACAAGCTAACAAAGTATTGATTGCAAAATTCAAGCCACCTATTTTTGTCCATTATGGGAAAGCTCACATACATTATTACACTGTGGCAGGCCATTTGTGACCATTTGGAGGAGAAAAAACATTCTACTTGTGCATTATTTATTTCTGGCACAGTAACAATTGAGGCACAATGAGGAGCTGCCAGTGGTCGGCTTTCAGTGACCATGACAAAGCGAAGGCACTAAGGCCAGTGGGCTGCAGGCAGGAGCCAGCATGCATTATTTGCCCAGCGGAACTGACAGAGGCTGAGAAATATTGGAGCAGGAGAAAAAGTGCTTTGCACCAAATTACTTTTATTCCTCACTTAATAAAACTTCTTGGGTTGTCTTCAGTTATTGTGGCTGGGTTCATGATTCATAGATCATAAATGTATGCACAGAGCAATTCTGATGATGATGTGCTGAGGATTAGAGGAACTTCCGAGGGAGGAGTGAGCCAGAGGAGAGTGACGAATGCTCAGCCCCAGGGGTCTACTCACCTAAAGGAGCCATTTCAAAGAGAAGACATTGCAACAACAGTCCATGGGGAAACCAGGAAATGGAATCCATGCCCAGCGGTTCCTGTAACAAGGATTATAATGGTCTTAAAGATAAGAGTTGAATAAATGTTTAGTTCCTACATACTTATTTTGTAAGGTGAGAAACTGAGGCTCAAAAAAAATGATTTGCCCAAATTAATCAGTGTGGATCCAAAACAAAAATCTCAAACTCAGAACTCCCTGGCCATTGTCTTCCCACTTGTAGCAGGAGGCCTCAGAACAGCGGAGGCCCAGCCCCGTCAGGGGATCTGTAGTGCCTGCTCCCAGGAGTGGTCTTTGTCCAAGGATCTTGGAGACAGCTCGTCCTGGGGAAGAGGAAGTACAGGACACACAGAAGCCCAGCCATGGCCAAAGGAAAGCAGAGAGTGAAAGTGCAGCAGGGCCTGTGCTGCTCAGATTGTCCTCTGGTCTCACTTAATGCCTTCTCCTTGCCACAGCTGGACCAGAATTGTCAGAATCTAGAGAAAGAAGATGTTTTACCAAAAATGTAACAGTTCACATTTATTGAATACTTATTAAAAATATTTTATTTTATTTTAAGTTCTGGGATACATGAGCAGGACATGCAGGTTTGTTACACAAGTAAACGTGTGCCATGGGGGTTTTCCGCACTTGTCAACACATCACCTGGGTATTAAGCCCCACATGCATGAGCTATTTATCCTGATGCTCTCCCTCCCCTACCCCACTGACAGGCCCAGTGTGTGTTGTTCCCCTCCCTGTGTCTATGTGTTCTCATTGTTCACCTCCCACTTGTAAGTGAGAACATGTGCACAAATTTTCATTCACTGTTCACTTCTATGACTAGATCCATCTGCTTTTATTGCTCTCATTTCTCCCCTTTCTTTGCTGTAGAGATCGACATAACATTCTTTGCTAAGATTTCATCTTTCTTTTCATTTCTCTTCTAGGTCTTGCCAGACTCTGTCCAGTCTCAAATTCTAAGAGATAAGATCATCTTTCCCTCTGAGGTCAAAGGGTGGAGCCCTCTTTATTTTCTGTTCCTGTGTTAGTTTGCTGAGGATAATGGCTTCCAGTTCCATCCATGTCCCTGCAAAGGACATGATCTCATTCCTTTCTATGGCTGCATAGTATTCTATGGTGTATATGTATCATATTTTCTTTATCCAGTCTATCATTGATGGACATTTGGATTGATTCCATGTCTTTGCTATTGTCAATATGCTATTGTCAAGTGCTGCAATGAACACATTCTTGCATGTATCTTTATACTATATTGAATACTGAAGTGGTGTCATTTGTCTGGGGTAAATACCCAGGGTTTGTCATCTCACACCAAGGAAGTCGAGTATGGAGACACACAAGAAGTTGGTTTAGGAGCAGAGGTTGAATAGGCAAAAGAAAGAGAAAGAAGGATAGCTCTCTCTCCTGTGAGAGACAAGGGACTTCTGGTCCTGTGGTGACATGCATGGAGTTTTGTAGACTGGTTTGAGATGGCAGTGTCTGATTTACATAGGGCCCAAAGATTGGTCGAACTAGGTGTGACATTTACATAGCACAGGAGGAACCTGGCTGCCCCACCCTAGTCTTTTATTCTGCAAGTGGGGTATCTATTTGGCCTGAGCCATGTTGTTTGCTCCTTACTGTACATGTGGTTGACAAAGAAAAGGGAAGACGGAGCCACCATTTTGAACATGCCTAGTCCCCAGGTACCCCCTTTCCTATTGACACAGCTGCCAGCATTCACCTGTGCAAGCTTCTAGCTTGCCTTTCTATGTCTGCAGCTCAATTTTACAGGCTGCTCTTTGTTGGAAAAGAAATGATTTGGGGATGCTTTTATTAACAGGGGAACTTTACTGAGGACTTTCTTACCCTCACTATCCACCTAAATAACTTCTTTTTAACTCCTGTATCAATACTTTACATGAATTATCTCCTTCAACTTCACCAAAGCCCATCTTACAGATGAGGAAACTGAAACTTGAAGATATTAAGGAGCTTGCTCAGAGTCTTGATGCATATATGTGGTGGAGATAGGACTTGAAGGTGAACTTTTTACTCCAGGGCTCTTGCACAAAACCTCTATTGCAAGTCGCTTTACCACCAAAGCAATCTCTGTGCTAACAGGGTGAAATGCACTCCTGCAAACATGGCCACAAATATTCTTCTCCCTCCAGCCCACCCGAGAGTATTCTATCATAGCCAAAACCATTCCCTTGCTCCACCCTTTGCCCTCAGAGGGAAAGATTATCTTATCTCTTAGAATTTGAGACTGGACAGAGTCTGGTAAGACCTAGAGGAGGAATGAAAGGAAAGACTAAGTCTTAGCAAAGAATGTTATGTCGATCTCCACAGCAAAGAAGGGGGAGAAATGAGAGCAATAAAGGCAGATGAATCGAAGTGAACAGCGAATGAGAAGCTCCAGGCAGTGTGAGATGCAAGAGAATTGAGGAAAGGAAAGTGGATATGAGAAGTGCTCCTGGGGATTAATGTTCTTCAGTAGATAAAAATAAAAAATAGAGTTGCTTTCATATTACTGTGTGGTTATGAAATTGTACTTCAGGAAATGTGACACTATTCCAGAGCTAATAACAATGCGAATGTCCCACGATTTTGAGACCAAAGTGTACGATTTCAGCAGGTTCGTATCTATGAAGAAACAGAACAGAAAGCATTCCGTGTGTAAACTTGTTATGCATATACTGGGGTTAGGAAAAGTTTCCATAGTCCCAGCAGGTCTCGTGTAACCACCCAGTGGGTTCTCCTCACCTGCTGCCTAGACAGAGCTGATTTACCAAGACAAGCAAATTTCAATAGAGAGTTAATTTACACAGAGCGCACTGTACGGGAGACTGAAGTCTTATTATTAGTCAAATTAGCCTCTCCAAAGACTCAAGGATTGGGGTTTTTAAGGAAAATTTGGTGGGTAGGGGGCCAGTGAATAAGGAATGCTGATTGGTTAGGTTAGAGATGGAATCATGGGGAGTGGAAGCTGTCCTCTTATGCTGAGTCAGTTCTTGGGTGGGGGCCTCAAGACCAGAGAAGCCAGTTTATCAATCTGGGTGGTGCCGGCTGATCCATCAAGTGCAGGGTTTGCAAAATATCTCAAGCACTGAGCTTAGGTTTTACAATAGTGATGTTATCCCCAGGAGAAATTGGGGGAGGGTCATAATCTTGCAGCTTCCAGCAGCATGACAACTAAACCATAATTTATAAACTGTGGCTAATTGGCTAGTTCTATAAAGGCAGTCTAGTCCCCAGACAGGAAGGAGTTCTTTTTGGGAAATGGCTGTTATCGTCTTTGTTTCAAACTATAAACAAAGTTCCTCCAAAAGTTATTCATTCAGCCTATGACCAGAATGAACAAGGAGAGCTTAGAGGTTAGAAGCAAGATGGAGTTGGTTAGGTCAGATCTTTTTCACTGTCATAATTTTCTCAGTTACAATTTTTGCAAAGGCAGTTTCAATCATAGCAGAGGCCACCAACCCAGCAAAGGACAGAAGGGCTCTTGTGGAATCCTTCTGCAAGTAAGCAATCTCCAAGCCCAACATCTGAAGCAAGAAAGGAGAAAATGACAAATGATAAAAGGCCACAGAGAACACTTTTCCAAACACACAGACAGCACCCTTTGAGGACTTCTTGAACTACCCATAAGATTTGAGGAGTAGTATATTTGCAACAATTCTAGTGGGGCAGAGAGATGCTGTTTTGTTCTATTTTCATGATCTCGTAAACTAAAAATAAAATTTTAAGCCCCCCAACTGACTAAAGAGACCATTGTTTGGCCAAGGCAACCCCAGAGTAAACTTGAAAAGGAGTTCTCAGTCATGACAGGATCAAGGGTCAGGTGCATGTCACTGTACCTACTACTTCGCTAACCGTGATTGGGTTTTCTTTCCTAAGGATTAAACTAAAACCAGTCCTTTCAAAGGACTCCACCACTGATATCAACCAACTGCCTGATGCTACCCCTCCTTTTCTGCCTGATAAGAGACCACCTACCACAGAGGGGCTCTGGCCAGTCTATGCAGAACATGCAGTGAGGGTTTTCATGTCCTCTCCTTCACCTTTTGACATCAGAGGGCAGAAAACTCTACCCTCTCATTATGCTAACTCTGCTGTTTTTTGTGCCTGATGCTCAGGAAAGGGCATGAAGCTCAATTGCACATGTGCATATTTCTCATCTCATAAATATTCATGAATCCTCCTATAGCTTATTAATACGTATATTTGACCACCAGGTTCCCTTTGTCCCTCCCTCAAAAGGTCTGTTTCCGGCTTCTGACCAGAGGCTACACTTCCCATCTTGTCAGAATGTCCACCTGTGGGCTGCAACCCTTTATAAGAAATAAAGCTAGGCCAGGCACAGGGGCTCACGCCTGTAATCCCAACACTTTGGGAGGTCAAGGTGGGTAGATCACGAAGTCAGGAGTTCAAGAACAGCCTGGCCAAGATGGTGAAACCCCATCTCTACTAAAAATACAAAAATTAGCTGGGTGGGGTGGTGGGCATCTGTAATCCCAGCTACTTGGGAGGCTGAGGCAGGAGAATCGCTTGAACCCAGGAGGCAGCTGTTGCAGTGAGCCGAGATCACACACTGCACTTTAGCCTGGGCAACAAGAGTGAGACTCCATCTCAGGAAAAAAAAAAAAAAAGTTGTCCTTTCCAAATGTAGAAACCTCATCATTGTTCAGTTGACAATTCTAATATAGCCTTAATTTGGAGAAACCTGAAAGAGCATGAATCATGTAGTCTATCTCTACTGAAAATTTAGAAAAATAAAAACCAGAAATTGTTAATATACATACAATGGAATGTCATTCAGTCTTTAAAAAGAAGGAGATCTTGCCATTTTCAACAACATAAGTGAACCCGGAGTACACTGTGCTAAGTGAAATAAGCCAGACACAGAAAGGAAAATTCCGCATTATTTCACTTATATGTGGAATCTAAAAACAAGTGAAATTCATAGAAGCAGAGAGTAGAATGGTGGCTACCAGGGCTAAGGAGGTGGGGGAAATGGGGAGACGTTGTTCAATGGGTATAAATCTGCATTTATGCAATATGAATACGTTCTGGAGATCTAATGTACAGCATGGGGGCTATAGGTAATAATACTGTAACACGGACTTGAACTTTTCTAAGAGAGTGGGTCTTAAGTGTTCTCCCCACACACACAAAAAGAGGTAACTATGTGAAGGGATAGATATGTTATTAGCTTGACTGTCATAACCAGTTCACTGAGTCAAGGTATATCAAAACATCACACTATATTCTTTAGGTTACACAATTTCAGTAAAATATAAATTGGTAATATAATTAGATGACATACGTTAACCTGAAGGACATATAGTAAGACAGATCTGCCCTGTACTTTAGAAAGGGGAGTGGAAGTCCTCATCCTAGCAAGGGGAGTGGAGGTTTCCATCTGGGTTTTGAAATGACCGTGAGTACTGAGATGTGGGTTTAGGAGATGGCAGGAAAGTCATGAAGGCTACGAGGAAACACTCAGAGAAGATGGAGGCAAGGGGCCTAACCCTCAGTGCACAACTTTTCAGCTGCTTAGCAACCTCTGCCTGCAGATTAAGCAGTGGGCCTTTCAGAGCTATTTGTTGTAAGTAACAAGATTGTATTTGAGTTACCAAAGAGCTGCTCTACCTTTCAGAAGTGATAAGCTGACCACCAAAGGCAGTCAGTCACCAAGGTTTATTAGGGTTGGACCATGAGCTGCCCTGCAGGGAGTTTGAAAGGAATAGAACCCAGCTACAAGCAATCCTTGAAGAGTTAACCATCCAGGCAACATGTACTATGTGTACAAGTGAAGATATGTATATACAAACACGCACACAGATATATATATACACACATATATATATGAACACATAATTTAAAATACACTGAGAGGTATAGATCTCTCAGTATAAATACACTGAGGGGTATACTCCTCTCAGTGTATTTTAAATTATGTGTTCTTTAAATATACTGGATTATCTCAATCTTTTGTTTGTAAATATTTGTGCTATCATGTCCCATTTTAATGTAAAGAAACTCAGTTTCTTTTGTCCTGCAAAGGAACACTCAAGGCAAAGGAAGAGTAAATAGTTAACCAGCATCCTGGGCTTAGAGTGTAACAAAATATTCTGTGACCCAATCAGGTTATTATATCCTAAGATCACAGCTATGCAGATGTTCACTATAGAAAGAGGGTTCATTGCAGTGCAAATACAAAGCATTTGGAAGAGAAAAGCTGATATGCAAGGCCCCTGGCATCCCAACACAGGGAATCAAGGCAATATGAAGTATATGCTCTCCAACCAAGCCTTAGTGACAAGGAAGGCCCTTGAGACTCTAGAAATAAAATGATGTCTAAATAAAGGGAACTCCAGGCTGGATTCAAAGAGATAGAGTCTGTATATTGAGTTGGTTTCAAAATAGAGCACAGAAATAATGTTATGAGAGTCTCATATTAGTCTGTTTTCACACTGCTATAAAGATACTACACAAGACTAGGTAATTTATTAAGGAAAGAGGTTTAATAGTCTCACAGTTCCACATGACTGGGAAGGCCACAGGAAACTTATAATTATGGTGGAAGGGGAAGCTGGCACCTTCTTCACAAGGGGGTAGGAGAGACAGAGGAAGATGCAAAAGGGGAAGAGCCCCTTATAAAACCATCAGATCTCATGAGAACTCATTCGTTATCATGAGAACAGCATGGGGGACACCACCCCCATGATCCAATCACCTCCCACCGGGTCTCTCCCTTGATACATGGGATTTACAATTTGAGATGAGATTTGGGTGGGGACACAAAGCCAAACCATATCAAGTCTCTAGTCCATGTTTTTGCCCTGGGAATGATGACTGTTAATGTGGTGTAATATGAAGAATGAGGACCCGGATCACAGCTGGCACCTCTAGCATGGGATCATCCTTTCTCTACCGCTGGACTGAGGAGCAGGCACAACAGGCTGACTGGCCAGGTGGAGCCACAGAGAATCACACCCACAAACATGTGGGCAGCTGGAAGTGTGGGCTGCTCAGACACTAGTGTCTGTACACTTGGGGGTGGGAGGCAGATGTACGTGCCACCTGGGACAGTGTTAGCTCCACTCATCCAGGATCCTAGAAGAAAGGGAAACATGACATGCCAAACTATAAACACCCCCATTTACTAATCTGGGCTGTCAGGATTCTAGCTGGTTTTAATTTAATTGAAGAAAGTAAAAGAGAAGTGGAGGGACCTGTACCCAGAATACTGCGGGACAATTCATTTTCCACATGCATGATGCAGGCTGATCCCCTAGCCACCATCCACCTAGCCAGGGCTACATCTACTCTTCTATTCAGGTTCTTCAAGATGACATGAACACATTTGTTTATCAAGTGTGGGTGTGTATTTTACTTTTAAATAAAAACATGTCTGGGAAACACCAATTAGCATCACAAGGAGTCCCAGACAAAGAATCAGTGAAAGACACTCACTATTCATGTTTAAGTGGTGTTAATCCAGTGCGTTGAGAAAGGCAAATACTCCTTTTAGGGATGCGGAAGGATTTAGGGATGGAATGATAAGATGGGAATTATATTAAGATATGGAAGAAGAAAGAAAAAAATGAAACAAGTTTGACAAAATGTTGACTATTGTTGAATCGGAGGTGATGAGTGTAGAGGGGTTCATTATACTTTTGCAAATATTCAAAAATTTACATAACAAAATATTTGTTAAAACAATGAAAAAAAGTAGAGGCAATTGGATTTCCAGTATTGCCTGCATACTTCACAGGCATGAAAGCTAGTCAGAACAGTATGGGATTAGTTATCGATGGCTGAAATCCTGTATCTTCACATATATCATATCTTATTATTATTGTTGTTATTATTATTATTATTGAGATGGAGTCTTGCTCCATCTCCCAGGTTGGAGTGCAGTGGCATGATCTCAGCTCACTGCAACCTCCACCTCTGGGTTCAAGCAATTCTCCTGCCTCAGCCTCCTGAGTAGCTAGGATTACAGGCACCCACCACCATGCCCGGCTAATTTTTGTATTTTTTAGTAGAGATGGGCTTTCGCCATGTTGGCCAGGCTGGTCTGGCACTCCCGACCTCAGGTGATCTGTCTGCCTCAGTCTCCCAAAATGCTGGGGTTACAGGCATGAGCCACCACGCCTGGCCCATATCTAATTATTTAACATGTTAAATTTGTGTTTTGAATTCAGACGCAGAGAGGTGAGTTAATCATACTCCCTGCTTGATGGCACATTATCAACAATCTACATGAGGCTTCTTGCATGGTGTATTTATGTACTTATTCCCTCTGATTCCTCTAAATAGAAAACCCTTCTCATTTGTTCATGTGAAGTCCTTGTATGTGTTCTTGAAAAATACACATTTTATTTATGTGTTTGTATTATAAATACATTGTGTCCTGAAAATATCAGACTGAATTATTATAGATGAGGTTACTATTTCTTAAACTTATCAATTACTGAGAAAGATATATTCCATTTCTGTGAATGAAATTGCAAAGAAATGTCAACATATATGTAAGACATGCAGCAGTTTGGCATAGGAAAATAGATCTCAGTGGCTGAAGCATTATTTTAATATATTTTTCTCATTAATAGTGATGATAAAAATATGTTCAGTACTACTTTTTTCCAAATTCTACAGAAAACATACAGCTTAATTTGTTTTATGACACTTAGATCAAATGTTTTTCTTTTTGTTTGATTGTTCTTTGAGACAGGATCTCACACTGTCACTCAGTCTGCAGTGCAGTGGTGTGATCACGGCTTACTGAACCCTCAACCTCCCCTAGCTTAGGTCATTCTCCCACCTCAGCCTCCCCAGTAGCTGGGACCACAGGTGCAAGCCACCATGCCCAGCTAATTTTTGTATTTTTTGTAGAGATGGGGATCTCACTATGTTGCCCAGGCTGGTCTCGAACTCCTGGGCTCAAGTGATCCACCCACCTCAGCTTCCCAAAGTCTTGTGATTACAGGCATGAGCCTGACAACCTGTATATTCTTTGGCCCTTATATTATGTTAGTCCAGCTGCCAATTACACTACAAGCTACTTACATGGGATTTATCATCACATATGCAATCAAACTTTCAAATGAAAAGTGGCACATACCCAGCAGGTGTCTCTTAATTATGGGGGAATGGGAGTACTATGAGATAATACAGTCAAGATTGAAGACTATACTAAATCTGGGCCATCACTGAGAATAAGAAAAAATGCAGCTTGCAATAATTCCCATTATGAAAAAGATGGAGAATAGAATTAACAACACCTGCAGGTTAATGTCCTGAGTGGCTAGAATGAACATTGTCAGTGATGTTTGTGGTTGTTTATAAGTAAATCCTTGTTTACCATATTTGCTTTGTCTAGAAATATTTACTGGGAATAGTACATTATAGCAAAAGGACAAGACTTTATTTTATCTAATTCACTGAAATGCATCTCCTCCTTCCTTTTGTCTAATTCACTGCAATGCATCTCTTTCCTTTCCTTTAATTCTTATAAAACAGATAATTTTGTTTTAAGTGCTTTTTAATTACTACTTCTTTTCAAGAAACTAAGCATCATGTAAATTAGGAGACAGGTGCACTATACAAACCGCTGAAATATGCAAGCCATACTTAACTTATAAATGGAGTGTATTTTCTAAGTATCTTAATAAGTCAGATGTTGAGAATTCTGTGTATTTTTTCACATGAAGATATGTTACACAGAATGATCAGTTTTCTAGATTCAACAAAAACTTCTCTACATTGTTAACATTGATAAAATTATGTTCTTAAAGAAATTGTTCTCAAAGTATGGTCCAAAGACCCCAGGAAACCACCAAGACACTTTCAAGAGGTACTCAAGGTCAAAACTATGTTCACAATCATCCTGTGATTCCATTTACCTTTTCATTACACCGACATTGCACCGATGGTCCAACAGCAATGGTAGATAAAAACTACTGATTCCTTAGCCCAGATCAATATGATAACGCTGTACTAATAATCTTCAGATTCTTCCCCAGCACTCACTCACATTAAAGAAAAGTGCCCGTCTCACTTAAGAATGTCCATGATGAAGTAGTAAACATTTCATTAAACCACAACTTTGAATACACATCTTTTAAATATTCTGTATAATAAAATGGGAAGTGCACACACAGTGCTTCTGCTGTATGCCAAATGACAATAGTTGTCTACAGAAAAAACAAAACACCCACGTATATTGTTCCAGTTGCAAGCTAAACTAGCCACTTTTTTCATGGAATACCTGTTTTTTGAAAGAATCGTGGAAAACTATGATTAGCCAGATGTGGATATGTAGTAGACATTTTCTCAAAAAATGAATTAAGTGATCCTTATACTTCCAAAAAAACTGACATCTTTGTTGCCAATAATTAAATTTCATTTTCAAATAAAATTAGAATTTTGAAAATTTCTATCTACCACCATAAGCTTGATGTCTTCCTGACATTTAAACGCTGATATGGTTTCAGAATTCACATGGCAACTAATCTTTAAGAATGATCACTTATAGAATTTTAGTATAATATCAAAGAAGAATATTTATAATTACATGAAGAGACTATTAAAATATTTCTCCTTTTCCAACTACGTATCTGTGCAAGGTCAGATTTATTTATATGATTCAACCAAATCAACATACTTGAACAGATTGAATGCAGAAGCAGAAATGAGAATACAACTGTCTTCTATTAAACCAGATATTAAAGAGATTTACACAAAAGTAAATTAATGCCATTCTTTTTTGCGACTTTTTTGTTTTAGAAAATATATTCACAGTTACTTAGTATAGTTACTTTTTATTTTAAAATATTGTGCTGCATGTAATGAGCTTAGTGTTATTTTAAGTGAATTAATAAATACGTGTTCTATTGCATTTTAGCTTCTAATACAGTAAATTTTGTATAGCCTTTAGTGTCCTTAATAATTTTTAAGAGTGCAAAGGGTTCCTTCCCATGTTTATTCCAGCACTATAGCCAAGACATGGAATGAAACTAAGTGCTCATCAGTGGATAAATGGATACAGAAAATACAGTATATGTACACAATGGAATTCTATTCAGACTTAAGAAATAAGGAAATCCTGTCATTGGTAGCAACATGGATAAACCTAGAGGACTTTATGCTAATATTTTATTTTATTTTATTTCATTTTATTTTCAGGACAGGGTCCCACTCTGTCTCCCAGGCTGGAATGCAATGGCACAATTACGGCACCCTCGAACTCCTGGGGCTCAAGCCGTCTTCCCACCTCACCCTCTCAAGTAGCTGGGACTACAGGCTTGTGCCACTATGCTGGGCTATTTTTTCTATTTTTAGTCGAGATGAGTTTTCGCTGTGTTGCTGGTCTTGAACAGCCAGTTAGACTGGTCTTGAACTCCTGAGCTCAAGCGATCCTCCCACTTCGGCCTCCCAAATGCTGAGATTACAGACATGAGCCATCATGCCCAGCCCATTGTGAAATCTTAAAAAGTCAAATTCATAAAAGCAGAGAATACAGTGGTGGCTACCAGGGCTAGATGGAGTGGGAGAGTGGTGTGGGGTATATATTGTATACTTGGAAATTGCTAAGAGAGTAGATTTTAAATATTCTCATCACAAAAGATGATAAATAAGAAAGTTAACACAACATATGATAATTAGCTAGATTCTGAAATTTTACAATGTGTGCATACTTCAAAACATCATGCTGTGAGCCGTAAATTTTTATTTTGTCAATTTAAAAAATTATTTTCTAATCTAAAAAAGTATAAAGGGTTCTTGAGGTTAAAACATTTGAGAGCCACTGCCCTAGAGAAACAATATAAAGACCCTCTGACAATACCAGAAGAAAAAGCTTCTCCTGTTCTACTCCAGAGATGTGTCCCCCTTCCATTCAACACAACTATGCTAGG
Organism: Rhinopithecus bieti; assembly: GCF_001698545.2. Classification (NCBI taxonomy): domain Eukaryota; kingdom Metazoa; phylum Chordata; class Mammalia; order Primates; family Cercopithecidae; genus Rhinopithecus; species Rhinopithecus bieti. The sequence goes on from NW_016816274.1 coordinate 210,463, forward strand.
AACCTTCAGTTCCACAGGGGAGAGGGCATGCAGCACAGTGGTATGAATGGGGGATGTTTCCACAGTAAGGAGGAAATTCCCAAAGCCCCTTATGTAAATAGGAATTAAAGGGGAAAGTTGAAAGTAGACTTAAAATTTCCATAGGCATAAAAGATATCAGAAAATCAGGGCTTAGCTTCTGCACAGTTTCTTCCAAAGATTCTGGGTGGGACATATTGTCTCTTTAATTACAGATGGATATATCCCTAGCATCTAGTGCAGTGCCCAGCACACAGTAGCTTCCTGATATCTGTTTGTTTGGTGATGAATAGACAGACAGATGGCTGAATGGATGGGTAAATAAATGGATACATGCAAGAATAAATAGACGGATGGAGAGACATCCTGGAAGAGATAAAAGCCAAGAAGTAGAGGAGTTTTGGCAACTTGAGAACATGCACAATATTCAGCATAACCAATAGAATCAATTAGAAACGTATGCATTAAAAAAGCAAATAACCTTACAAAGATGCAAATGAGGATGTGTTTATATGCATATGGATTTTAGTGCTTATGAATAAATACAGTACCTAAATGCTGGGAGGTAGGGTCAAAAGAAACGATGAATGAAATAAAGTGAAGTGATTTAAAGAAGGTTTCCTGGGAGTATTGAGATTTTGAGTTGGGTTGAACTTGGACATGGACTGGTGGAGATAAAATGGCAGAGCACTTCAAGGGGAAGAAAACACATGATCCCACCTGTACTGATGATGTCAGTCATTCTCCAACACTGCCTTGAGTAGAGAGATCACGTAGGGATGTGGGAGGTGTGAACTCAAAAGAGGAAGAACCTTGTTTATCTTGCCTCTAGAGAAAACTAGACTTTCCTGTATGCGACTCTCTTTTAACATACTCCAACTTCAAAGGCATCCACAATTATAAAAGGTTGAATGTATCTGCCCTCTTACTCTCTTCTACTCTCAGTACTAGAATGGTAAAAAGACCTCCTGAAAAAAGCAAACATTATTACACAGTTAGAGAGCCTTTTGTTCTTAATGGCATTTCATCAATGAGGATATCTGATTTTTTAAAATTCAATTCAGATCAAGTCAACATGCATTTGCTGAATACCTGCTGTATACCAGGAACCATTCTGAGCACTAGAATAAACAAAGATGAATACACGATGGTCCCTGCCTTGAAGAAGCTCACAGTCCTATAGAGAATGCAAACATTTGAATTAGTGAAATACCACATGTTGAGTGCTGCAATGGACCCATGGAACAGTGTGCCCTTTCAGAACAATGTTCCCCCAAAATGTACCTTCCTACTTATTCTTCATAAATCTTTCATCTTTCTTAATCCTTGTTAGAGACAGTCTGGAAAAGCCTACAGAAAAACTATGTCACAAGTAATCTTAATTAAGAATATCTACTTATTAGACAATAGGCTGCTCCAGTAAAATGCCATCCTGAGGAGCTGGGAGCAAATGAGCCCTCAGCATTCAAGCTTGGAGCTGTTGCTAGGAGCAGTCAAACAAGGAAGAGACAGCTTGGCATTTTTGTCATTGCACCTGGCATGAGAGAATATCACTCTCTTTCCCCACCCCAACAATCATGTAAAATAATACCTCTGCTTAACTCTGGTAGAAAGCATCTGCTATGGCTAAGACAGCTCTGGAATACCAGACCTCCATATCCCAACCCAGCGTGGGATCTGATGAGACCCGAGGACCAGTCATTAAAGCTCAGCATGGCTAGGGCACTTGGGAGTGAAGCTATAACTTATCCAGTGTGTCTTCTCTGTATGTGAGTTAAGGGAGAAATGACCCTCAAACAAGACATAGAAAATGAAGGAGGTGGTCTAGCCAGTGCAGCAACTTTGAAACAGGCGAAAATAAAGATTCTCCTTGTGGCAAAGAGCACAGCTGATACAATTCAATTCTAATCCAGAAGACAACCTTCAGTCAAGAAAGCACAATTACTTGCTGAATTACAGGACTATGCCAAGACAGCAGGGAAACAACTAAGGACAAAACAGATGCAGGTGTTACCCTTATAGACTTAAAATATTTAACACGTAAATGTTAAAAGTATAATTACAAGTACAGTGAATACAGGGAAATACAAGGGGCTATCACAGCATGTATAAGGGCCTTAGCCTCGTTTGGGGGGATCAAGGAAGACTTGCCTAAGGAAGTAATATTTAAACTAAGATGAAGGTTGAATAGGCATTTACTAAAGAGGAAGTGTTGACTACCTGACCATCATAGAAACCAGACCCAGCCTGAGAGAACGAGGCCAGAATTGGAGATTCACAAAAGGAGAGAATCCATTTTAACCATGGACCTACTGATACTCTTCATCTTCACTGAACCTCTAGAAATTGCTCAGGCATCAAAGTTTGGCTTTCAGGGCTGAGATCCAGGGAGCTTTGAGGAGGGACCTGAGGAGTCTTGTCAGAGATAGAGGCTCAGAGGCCCACAGGAAGCCAATCCCAGGAGCGTCTGAATGGACTTAGGAGATTCCACAGAGATTACAAGGCTGTCCATGGAGGAATGCAGAAGGAGGGCATCTTTTATTTATTTATTTATTTATTTATTGAGATGGAGTTTCACTCTTGTTGACCAGGCTGGAGTGCAGTGGCACGATCTAAGCACACCACAACCTCTGACCCCGAAGTTCAAGCCATTCTCCTGCCTCAGCCTCCTGAGTAACTGTGATTACAGCTGCGCGCCACCACTCCCAGATGATTTTTTGTATTTTTAATAGAGATGGGGTTTCACCATGTTGGCCAGGCTGGTCTCGAACTCTTGACCTCAGGTGTTCCACCAGTCTCGGCCTCCCAAAGTGCAGGGATTACACGCCTGAGCCACTGCACCTGGCCGAGGGTATCTTTTTGAGCTTTAAATTTCAATAGTTATGGCCTCTCCAAAAAAAAAACAAGAAGCCGTCAGAAGTCAACTCAATAGAATACTATGTGTAGAAAAAATATGCACTTCATGGGAAGTTGTGATGACGGTTTTTTCTCTTGCTTTTATTTTTCTTAACCCCAGTAACCTGAAATTGGCCACACTTACACACACAAGAATATATCTTAATCAAAAGTTAACTTCTGACCTATAGTAAAAAGTGGCAGAAATTAAAAAAAAAAAAATATGTGTACTCAAATGCAATTAAATTTAAAATTGTGATACTTTATTCTCCTCTCACACTTTATGTTTTAAAAATGTTTATGAGTCTGGAATAAAGCAAGATGGTGTCAAAGGAGAAGAAAGCTATTCCCAAATGTGGGACTCGTTCCTGCAGACCTAGTCTTCGTCCTTCACTGTCAGTCTAGTCGTTGCCCTGAAGGTGACTTTTCATGGACTGACTCAATGGACTCTCTCGCCTTCCAGTTTCCTGTTGTGAGGTGATGTATGCAGGAGATTGGAAGGCAGGAAGGTGAGTTCCAGGTGTTTATTCTAAGAGTTGCTGGAATAAACACCTGAACTCAGCTGCATTCTTCCCCCCATGGCCATGGCACCTGCAGGGTCATTGCCCTACTAAACCCTCCCACCCTTTCCCACTCACCCCTCCAGGTCAAAGGTTAGTGTCAGCCCGGCACTGTGCTGGCTCAACATGACTGCACTGCCCCTGAGCAGGACCTCCTAACACTGCCTGAACATTTATACAAAACAGTTCTTTCCTTAGACCCAGTTCCCTCATTTGAGTAGGCCAGAATCCTGGCTGAGACACCAGAGAGCTTTACACCAAACTTCTCAAGATTCTTGATAGAGAGGGATGGGGCACTGGGGTCAGAGAAAGTCAAGAGAAGAGCAAGAAAATAGCAGCAAAAGCAGTTTCTTTGTCATTTCCTGAAGCTTCAGAGACTGCCCAGGGAGAAGAGGGTAAGGGCGTAAGGCCAAGGGGGCGAAGATCAGATTCTTTAGACAAAAACGTGAATGGAGGGAAAGGGCCAAAATAATAAAATTAACAAGAAAACTGCCATTCCTTAATAACTTACTACCTGCATAACATTGTGTTTAACCATCTACTTGTATTATCTCATATGATTTCATAGAAGCCCATTTTCCAGGTAAGAAAAGTGGATGTAAGTAGGTTACTTTGCTTGGTCGTGGTGGAAAGAGCTGGATATAATGGCAGGTTGGTTTATGACGAGAGCCCAAGACCTTAACTGTACTGATACCACTACACCCACACTAAGACTCTGAGAAGGTCTAACAACTGCTGTGTGACGAAGAGGAATAGGGCCTGGATGCTCTGGAAACCTTGTGCCAGCCCCAAGAATCTGCAGCTAGGTTTAAATATCAATCTGCTTAGATGATTACATCCTTGTTTGAATAGATGGCTTGTTATGGTTTGAACATGTGTGTCCCCTCCAGCGTCCATGTTGAAACTGAATCTCCAATACAATAGTATTAAGAAGTGGGGCATTTAGCGGGTGATTAGGGCATGAGGGCTCCTCCCTCATGAATGGGATTAAGGCTCTAATAAAAGAGGCTGTGCTGAACACTCGACTCCTTTTTCCTCTTTCATTTCTTGTCATGGGAGAACACAGCAACAAGCTGCCATCCTGGAAGGAGAGACCGGGCCCTCACCAGGTACTGAACCGTCCAGTACCTTGACCTTGGACTTCCCAGCCTCCAGAACTGCAAAAAAAGTAAATTTCTCTTTTGTACAAATTACACAGTTTTATGTATTTTCTTAAAGCAGTACAAACAGACTAAAATGTAGCTTGTCACCATCTTATCTTTTGTTTCTTTTATCTTTTGTTAACTTTTGTTTTGCTTTCTTTTGTTTTAATCTTTCTGTTTTCCCATAACTTCTTTGTTCCCTAAACAACAAACAAAAACCAAAGTCATAACACAGCTTTATTATCATTGAAACAAGGGGGAAGGACTATTTGCACCATAGGCCAAGGAGTCTAGGAACCCTCAGAAACCCAAGAGACCCAATTCAGACATGACAGCAAGAGAGGAATCTTATGAACACTCCATTGTGAAAATGGGAAGACTTAAAAGCAGAAGTTTGGCAGAAATGTCAAAACTAGAAAACACAAGAAGAGAAGGATGCAAAGTTCATTTTTTCTTTTTTCTAACAGTATTGACTACATTATGTGTGGGGCCCAGCAAAAAATGAAAATGCAGGGTCCCTTATTAAAATAATTATTATTAAGAATTTTAAGATGGCAACTGCAAAACATTAAACTAAGTATAGGACCTTCTGAGCTACAAGGTCCAATGTGATCACACAGGTCACATGCCTGGGAAGTTGCTCCTATTCCTACAAAGACATTTCCTGTCAAAGTAAAATCGACTTTTGTTAGCCATTTTTTTAAATGAGGGTGTTAGCAGATAAGACTGTAGAGAAAGCAGACTGGCATAAGCCAAAAATTACATGGCATACAGTAATGCCACCAAACTGTCATTGAGTATAAAAAGTAGCAGCCCAGAACACTGATTCAAGGACTCAGGATGGTCAGCCATCCTTGAATCTAAAGTTTGCTGTCAGAGGAAGGACATTCCCAACTCACCCGCCAGGGCTTTTGCTGGAAACTCTTCTCTCCACTCATTAATCTCAGGGCCAACACAGCTGTGGTTTCCAGGAAACAACAGAGACCCTGATGCAGGGACATCCTCAGCAAACATTCATTTAAATAGATTACTGTTGTCTAAAAAGTCAATTAAGAAAAAAAGAACAATGGTAATCAACAAATTTGAGCACTTAGAACCTGCTTCAAATTTGCCTAAACGTTGATTAATTGCTATTAATTTTGCACAGTAAAGACCAAATTACCATTTGTTTCTATCTGCTCATAAAAAATTAGTTTAATCTCTAAATATTAATGAAAAGTGTTCATTTATAACTGAGGAACTTTTCGGCTTTCTAGATATTACCGTCACTGATGTAAATTTATCAGGAGTGTGTCGGTAAAGTCAAATCACAGACCAATAGAAGTTCTCGCTAATTGGAAAATCAAACACCAGGCTTTGGCCAGAGCTCACTAATTTTCCCTAGTGCAGTCTGCATAGCTGAAGGAAGGAGGGTAGACCTTTCTCTTTGATTGTACAGTCAAATTAGACAATTTATTTTTAAATCACTCATTCTTTGTAATAGGCATTTGTTGTTTTTTGATCCTTTCCATTTTTCCAGAGATAATAGTACCCCAACTTTCTTCTGAGGTACATACCTCTCTTCTCTCCCCTTTTATAAATTTGGGGTTTTTTAAACCAAAAGTCCCCCCCCCCCCCAAAAAAAAAAAAAAAAAAAGTGTGAGTAGTTGTCCTGAACTTGAGTAATCAGGGGAGCTCTCCCAGGACTTTGAATCTTGATAGACGAAAAAATAATGTTTGAACCTCATCCATTACAGCAGTGAGATTCAGCAAAGACAGTTGACTTGTTTCTGCCACGTGGAAACCCAAAGCTATCTGGTTCCTGCATTTCCAACCCTTTTCCTCCATATTTTCTAGCATTTCTTTGAGCTGTCAAGTATGCTTGCAGTAAATTACTTTCCTGATAAAGTTAGCCAGAGTATCTGACGCTTGCAACTAGAAATATACTGAACAACCCTACTCCAGCTTCCATTGTGTATTGAGGAATGTTTTGGTTCCCTGAGGGATAAGGGACCAACTGAAGATAAGCTCACAAAGTTCAGCATCTCATTGGAGAAAAAGTTCAGAGCACTTATAAATATGATAGAAGGTTTGGCAATAGACAATGTGTTCAAATTTATATAGTAGAATATATGTTCATGGATATATATATTATAATAGAATACATACTAAGGAAAACCCAGAGAATCGAATGTTAAGGCATTATCAAAAAGAACATGAGTGAGATTAAGGGGTGAAAAGGATTTAGTTTAACAAGATGAAGGGGATGATCTACCAAATCAAATAAACTTAACAATTGCCAAATGTCATTTACAATAAGCATTACAGGATTAACTGGACACAAAGAAAAAGTAAGTTTTGACATTGCAGAATTATGCCACTAAATCATTAGGACCCTAACAATCAATTTGTCTGTGGCACATCTGGTTAGCGCAAGTGATGCACTCTGGTTTTTATCCACAAAGGGTGTCCTGGGATGTGTTTGCTTTACATGAAATGCACGACTTACAAAGAAAACACTTAGGGGAGACTTCTGTAGGAACAACTTAGCATTTCTCATCAGCATACAAATTTAGGTGGTTCAAAAACACCTACATTCAAAATCTATCCCCCTTCACTATGGAAATATGAATATAATCTCTATAAATTGCAATCACTATTTGAAATTTCAATAAAGCCCCTCAACATGCACTTTTAATGTAAAGAAAAATAACCAGGTATATTGCTATGGTTTTACAAGAGAACATAGAGTCATCAACTTTGGGTAGCAATAATTTGTCTACTCCGTTCTAATGTCATTTGACCTCAACACAAATCTGTTTTAACGGACTTTGGCCAAAAACAGTCCTGTTCACTCTGCCTACATTCTAATGCCAGCTTCTTTTCTTGGATGATAATCCTACCAAACAGATCCAGTGCACTACTCTTGGCCTTAACTGTTTCTGGCATCCCTAGATTACATGCCTTCTCCCAAAGCTACGGTGCCACTGGTGTCAAAGCTAAGCCTGCAAAGCTGTGATAGTCAGGACGTGGCTACCTCTCATTCAGAGGCAAGGAGATTAAGGTACAGAGGGCCTTACAGTCCGTGGCCGATCAGCTTCACACCCAGGGCAGCAGACACTTTGCTGCTAACAAAGATCACCCAATTTTGTTTCTTGGACCCAGGGTGGGCTGACACTTCCTGGCTGCTTATATTGGGTAAAACCACATGACCAGTCCTGGCCAGTTAGTTCTACCCAGAAGGGGTATGTGTCACCTCTAGGCTGGAGCACGTAATTGCCAGTGAAACATGTAATTGCTAGTGAAACACCTTCCAGGGCTCTTTTTTCTTTGGTAGAGAGGACAGCAACAGTCAATAGAATAGCTGTCATAGAGGGAGGGTCTAGAGTGAGGACATGGAGAGTACCACCAGCTGACCTGCCAGGTTTCTGCAGTATAATGTCACCTATCTGCCACATATAGGGTATGTAATGACAATGTCATCCCCAGTGCATTTTAAAGTGGTTCCTTCACAAAACCAAGCCCTCCGTTTTGTCTAGTAGGTCTACAATTCAGTTGTCTAGCATGATCCAAACAACTGTCTGCCCTGCCTATACTGAGCTTTGAAGAGGCCACATTGATAAAATGCTGTTACATTCCATCAGTCCCATGGGCCATGGAGGAAAAACTCCAAGGTATCCTTTTCTTCAAAGTTGGCTCAATTCCACAAATACTGTCAGAGCATTTACTATGTGCCTAATGCTGATTTTACGAGGACTATAGAGCCCATGGTGTTGTTACAGGAGTCTTATTTACAAAGTCACAACTTGTGAAAAGTAAAATAAGGACTCACAAATTTCCAATGAATATGGCCACCAACAGGTAACTGTTGATTTCGATAATAAGCAAGTGACCCCTGGGTAGGAAGGTTGGATAGGTAATGCCATACACAGGCTTGTGTTCCCTTCGCTGCCAAGCACAGCACTGCTGGTGCACGAGGAGAAGGCACCTGTTCTTTGACTCTGTCTTACCTCTGCTTATGGTTGGATGTGAAATGCTAAACTCATGAAGAGTTTTGGGCATAACATAAAAACATTGCCAAAAGCTTATACCTCTAAACTGAACTAGACTTGTTACAATGATGTGCATTGCAACGTCAAAATATCACCTAAAATCAGACAAACACACACACACACACACATACTGAATTATTAAAGGATTTGGGATTAAGTCCTAAAGGGTGGTTAAAACATTATGAAAATGAGATTAATTGTGATCCAGGGACTAGGGAGGGCTTGAACTGAGGCTTGAAGGATGGGTAAGGTTTGAACTCACAGCGTTTAATAGACATCACTATGCTGCCTGTGAACATTTTTGGACCACTCTTCTTAGTTTCTCAGTATTCTTTCCCATCTAGTTACCAAAAGATAAGCAACAAACTAGACCTTTATTTTAGAATACATCATTTCTCTATTCCTGAAAAAAAGATATGGACTATATCTATGTCACACCCTATTAAGTGACCTTGGACAACACTCGGAACTTCTTGAGCGTCGGTTTTCTAGCTTATGAAATGTAGGACTGGGATTAGATAATCTCTGCATTCCCTAACAGTTTGGCAATTCTCTGACAACTCTACGCTCTGATCTTATAGCCATCTATTTTCTGTAAATTTGCCACACACACAAAAAAACAACATTCATTACCGCTGACATGCTATTCATCCTTCTTTGGGCCAAATAAAGAAAGAGGGAATAAAAAGCAACAACCACATTTAAATGAAAGAGTTATCAGTCATTCTTGTATATTGCAGCTGCTCGAAAAGCCATAGGGCAAAGGCATTTATACGGAAGATAAGCTCATTGTGTTGAACAAATTAATGCTGGATTGTGAATTAAATGGCGTGTCTTCGGACAGCTAATTAGCTTTGTGCTGCTCAATTAAGTTTTGAAAGGACATGTTGTGTTTCTTGATGGAATACGAAATATACTTCAAGGCTATTGCTGCTCTGGATAATTTCAATTTCAAACCCAGTGGAAATGAGCAAGAAAGAAGCAAGGGCTTTGTAAACCCCAAACAATTTAGACTGCCCCAAGAGCTTAAATTTTCAACCATAAACAGCAAAACAACCCATTTTCCTTTTAACCACATCTGAAAATCTCCACAAGCTGACAAAACATGAAACAAACATGAAATTAACTATAACTTTATTTTTCATAGCATCATTGACATTGTGAGCAAATAACAGAAAAATAAGGATGAATGCTAAATTAAAATGCTCTTCTCCATATACTATTGTTCTAGAAGATGAAATCACAAACATCCCTTCTTCTATAAAATGAGAGGGTAGGTGTTCCTGGTGGAAAGTGTTTAGACTTTGGAATAAAAGAACGTTAAATAGAACTCATTTCAGATTTTAACTTTGGTTCTGACCCTGGGAAAATCACTTAACCTCTTTGTCTGGATTTCCTCACCACAAAATGGAGTTGTAATTCTTATCTTGTAGGGTTATTATGAAGACCCCAATAGTCCAAGTATGGTGTCATCCCCAGCTAAACTCTGTATCTCTTCACTTCCTTCCTCTGTCCAGATTGGTTGTGAACTGACCTAAGCCCATGTGTAAGTTGTTTGTTAAACACAGGGAACCTCCAGTGATTAGCAGTAGATCTGCTCCTGCAGATGTATTGCCACCAGATGCTTTGCTATAATTTTCTTAAGTTTCAGATAGAATTCTGCCACTTGTACAAATACAGCAAACACAAGATCAGTCCCACCACTTGTTTTGATAAGCCTGGGGTGCTGCAGCTTCTCTCCTAACACAAACAATCAAGCCCCTGGAATGAGAAGTGGAACTACCAGGCCAGTTCAACAATGCTCCAAAAGCAGTATCTGCTAGTCCTTTTGTCAGATCAGGTAACACAGTTAGGGAAGGAAGAGGGTACAAGACTAAGCTGAATCCAGACCTAAAACACCATGGCACAGGTATGCAAAGGGTTAAGACCTGTATTTGTTGTTCGTACTGCAACCACCACCACTACCTGTTTCTTGCTAAACCCAAAATCACAAAATGCGCTCTCCCAGACTCCCATTAATGCCCAATTTCCTTGCTAAACTTGAACTCACAGAGTGCAACTTCCCAAATTTTCTTATTTTTAGATAATCCACTTCTAAGAACTGAGAACTGAGAATTTACCTTGCCCCATACATCGCATTCTTGTTGTCTTGATTTTTTTTTTCCTGATTAACTTTTAAGCCTATAATACATAAAGCCTCTCCTGCCTGCCTGAAAACAGGGCAATTTCCCTTTCAGGGAGTAAAGCCTTGCTTTCTTTCCCTCCATTTAAGTGGGCTCTTAATTCAGGACTCTCTGACAAGTGATGTGTTACTGGGTTTGGCTGATTCTTTTTTTTTTTTTTAAGTTCTGGGATGCATGTGCAGAATGTGCAGATTTGTTACATAGGTGTACACATGCCATTGTGGTTTGCTGCACCTATCAACCCACCATCTAGGTTTTAAGCCCCGCATGCATTAGGTATTTTCCTAATGCTCTACCTTCCCTTACTGCCTACCCCCAACAGGCCCCGGTGTGTGATGCTCCCCTCCCTGTGTCCACGTGTTCTCATTGTTCAACTCCCACTTATGAGTGAGAGCATGTGGTGTTTGGTTTTCTGTTCCTGTGTTAGTTTGCTGAGAATGATGGTTTCCAGCTTCATCCATGTCCCTGCAAAGGACATGAACTCATCCTTTTTTATGACTGCATAGTATTCCATGGTGTATATGTGTCACATTTCCTTTATCCAGTCTATCATTAATGGGCATTTGGTATTTGGGTTGGTTCCAAGTCTTTGCTATTGTAAATAGGGCTGCAATAAACATATGTGTGCATATGTCTTTATAGTAAAATGGTTTATAATCCTTTGGCTATATACCCAGTAATGGGATGGCTGGGTCAAATGGTATTTTTGGTTCTAGATCCTTGAGGAATTGCCACACTGTCTTCCAAAATGGTTGCACTAATTTACACCCCCACCAACAGTGTAAAAGCATTCCTATTTCTCCACATCCTCTCCAGCATTTGTTGTTTCCTGACTTCTTAATAATTGGCATTCTGACTGGTGTGAGATGGTATCTCATTGTNACATATGTGTGCATATGTCTTTATAGTAAAATGGTTTATAATCCTTTGGCTATATACCCAGTAATGGGATGGCTGGGTCAAATGGTATTTTGGTTCTAGATCCTTGAGGAATTGCCACACTGTCTTCCAAAATGGTTGCACTAATTTACACCCCACCAACAGTGTAAAAGCATTCCTATTTCTCCACATCCTCTCCAGCATTTGTTGTTTCCTGACTTCTTAATAATTGGCATTCTGACTGGTGTGAGATGGTATCTCATTGTGGTTTTGATTTGCATTTCTCTAGTGACCAGTGATGATGAGTTTTTTTCATATGTTTGTTGGCTGCTAAATGTCTTCTTGGGTTTGGCTGATTCTTATAGTTACTATCCAATCTCATTCCTGGAACACAAAGCATTTCCTCCGTGAAAAATTACTTCTGGCCCTCCCCAGGCAAATGAAACTCTCCAGGGAAGGTAGAAAAACAATATTTTGAAGCATGTGCAGGAGTCAGCTTTGGAGAGTGAGTTCCCAGTAAGATTTCTTCAGGTGTTAACTAACAGCATAGATGGCACACGGTTCATACTTTATACTTCAAAATATATGTCAAATAACATAACAGCATTGTCAAGTTTTTCTAACCATATCTCATTTTGTGACTTCAATTTGTTTGTAATTTATCTGATGCATAGAAGTGTAGCATGGCAAAGAATAGGATACTGTATGTACTCACACAGACAAGTTTGAATAAAAGCAATAGAGGTTTTGAAAAGAAAATAATAGCACAAGCCAACTACATCTTTTAGGTGTATTTTCACTTCAGTAAAAAGGACAGTGGGATTAGCGTCTTTATGAAAAGCAAAAACAGAAAGAAAAAAAAGAAAAGAAAAGACTACAGAGTCCCACATCCTGGGCACTCCAGGAGGAAAACACAGCCCCTGCCCTCAGGGAGTGCCCAGACCAGTGCTGATGGACTCCCAGGTGATGCTTTGGTCAGCGCGACAGCCATCTTTGTAATGTCAATCACATGTGGTCATCCAGTTGTGACTGAATATATTATAGGGACTGGAACCTTCTCTGGTACCCATTTCCTCAAGGACAAGTTAATGGATCAGCTAAATTTGAGTTTTGTATGTTGTTTAAAAAGTTAATATCTAGTACATATATAAAATATTACCTTTGCTGGAGAGTGTACTTGCATTTTTATAGCAGATTTTGTCTTTAGACAAGTCATCATAATTGTAATGTCAGAGACAGTGGCAGACCAATCAGAAGGCTATTTCTTGATTGGGGTAGAAAAGAGACCTTTCTGTGCCCTTCCAATCAGACACTATAATTGGTTGTCTTTCCCATATAATGGATTGGTCCTGCTCCCAAAAGATGAGTAATTGTGAAGAATAAAACACTTTTCTTATAAGAAGTCACAAAAATAACCATCTCTGCCATCACATCATTTCCCTTCCTTCATTCCACTATAATTTATGAAAATGATTTAAAACTTTGGACCTCAGTGAATACTGCAAAATCCGGTCTGCAATTAGTTTTGTATATTTAAGATCTCCCTCATCAGAGCAAATCATAATTCTTTGGAAGTAAAGTTAAACCCTGAAAAGATATGAATCTGCAAGTTTTCGTTTTAGAGAAATTGACTTATAAGAGAAATGGCCTTTAGTATGATTTTCTAAGTAGAAAACTCCCTAAAATAAACTTTGGGGAAATTGGCACAAATTCACGTTCTCAACACTTATGATCCACTTGTATTACTGTGAGGTGCCAGGGACTGTGCTGGACGCTTTCACACGCATTAGGCCATCAGTCCTCAGGTACTAACTTGGTGTAATCTAATCTGCAGTGTTGAGAATAAAGTGAAGTTCAGGTCTGTGAAATAATTCTTAAGAAGGCACTTCAAGTCACGATCTTTCTACCATTCTTGCTTATACCTCTTTTTGTCTAGCACGATGCTTGCCATTTGATATTAACAGCTAATGCTTATGGGACTGAGCAAACACCATATAAAGTCTGAAGCCTGCAGCCTCCACATCTTCTCCAGCCCTTCAGAAGGTTGATTGGGAGCCAGTATGTGCCCTCCCACAACATTCTGTCTTGGTGATTAACGATATGGGAGATGATTAAACATTCTCAAACTTGGAGTCTTTAATACATTAGTAGTAATCTCTTTAAATAAATCACATGTAAGCAATAAGTTAAGGATGTCATTCAAAAATCACAAAGGAAGTCAAAATTTATTTATGGAACTCATCAGAGCTGTGATTTATTCTTGTTATCAGAAATGTGATACCAGATTGTATTTCAAACCTGCTTCTTGAATGACTATTTTGTTTTGTTTTGATGATAGCTGTGTCTTAAGGAACATAACAACATTTGGCGAGAAAACAGCTAAATCTGCTTGCAGTACATAGATTTCATGCTGTATTACCATATTGGCTTCCACAGTCACATCTATAAAGCCAAATAAAAAGAAACAAACAGCTTGAGAGACAAAAGACCACCAATGACTTCCTGAGTTAGTGTAATGGACTGTGGGCGTATTCCTTGGTTTACAGACCAAATTGAATAGCATCTAAATAAGATTATTTGCTTTTATAGGAAAAAAAAATGTTTTTCTGCCCAGAATTTCAAGCTGTTTTAATACAAGAGATTTAGAAAGTCCCAGATTAGCAGTGACTTCTGATATCTTATAGAGATTTATAGTTAAAAAATAGAATTTCTGCTCACCTGGAACAGAAAAGCAGACACGTGTAAGTTACCTTGTAACCTCTCCCAATGTCCTGTCAGTACAGTGCCTTTGAGAAGATTTCTCTGGCCAATCTTAGAGTGGTATTTCCTTATTTCTCATTATTTGCTTTATTTGTTTTTCTACATATGTTTTTTGAGAGTCTACTGTGTTTCAGGTGCTGAGAACACCATAGAGACTCAAATCAGATGAGGTCCCCTCCCATCAGGGAATTTACATTTTAGTGAGGAAGAGAATCATAAGCAAATATCACAGTCCAACATGTCAAACTGCCTCAAAGTGGGGATAGGGCAGACCCACCACTGGGGATTGGATCTAAACAAGGAGGCAAGGCGGGACCTTGAGAGGAGATGGTCATTTATTCTGGAAGTGTGGAAACCGAACACGTGATGAGTGATCCAGGCAGAAGTAATCGCAGGTGCGGAGTCTCTGTCTCTGGAAGGAGTGTGGTGACCACAAGGGAAAAAAGGAGGATAAGCTCGTAGCTGAGACACAACTTGGGAGGAAGAGCATGGAGCAAATGAGGTGGAGAGGGGACAAGAACTAGACTCAGCAGACCTTGCACATCAGCTTAAGAGTTTTGTCTGTATCTTACAATGGGAAGCCATGAAAGGGTTTCAGGCAGAGAGGTGTTATGATCAGCCTGGGCTTTTTTAAAGATGGGTGCAAGGAGGAGAACAGATTGGAAGGGGGCCAAAGTGTCTGTTAGCAGATCAGTGGGAGGGCTCACAGTCCAAGCAGAAGATGACAGTGGCTTAGACTAGGGGGTGACAGTAGTGGGGAGATAGAATATTTGAGAGAATTTCTCCTATTCTATTTTTTTTTTTTTTTGGCCCAACCTGCACCCTCTATTCTAAATAGCTGCCCTTTTCTCTACATTGATTTTCTTGCCTGCTTACTGCTCCCATCTGCAGTACCAGCTTTTAGTGCTATGCTTTATAATAAGGACTCATTGTACGTTTGCGTTATGACTGAGTAGTTCCCACTTTTATTATGCTCTTCCCTGAACCATAAAACTCCTGCAATTTAATCCGTCCTAGAGTGTGCCATGTAGGCACACACACCAAGAGGTCACAAAACTGGCCCAGGGGCCCCAGGAGCAAAACACAACAGTCTCCCTCACCCCTTCCCCAAGCCTCAACCTTAAATCCAGGTGCCAAGGACAGCCAGGCTGGAATGAGCGGTCCGGAGAAGGCTGAGGCTTGGGGAATAGATTTCAGGTCTCTGAGAAAAGTTTTCTACATAACATCTGCTGCTGTTCCATCAACTTCCATCTCTTTTTTTTTTTTTTTTTTTTTTGAGACGGAGTCTCCCTCTGTCGCCTGGGCTGGAGTGCAGTGGCCGGATCTCAGCTCACTGCAAGCTCCGCCTCCCGGGTTTATGCCATTCTCCTGCCTCAGCCTCCCGAGTAGCTGGGACTACAGGCTCCCGCCACCTCGCCCGGCTAGTTTTTTGTATTTTTTAGTAGAGACGGGGTTTCACCGTGTTAGCCAGGATGGTCTCGATCTCCTGGCCTCCCAAAGTGCTGGGATTACAGGCTTGAGCCACCGCGCCCGGCCAACTTCCATCTCTTAAACCACGTTTGATATGATTTCCGTAAGTTGTTAGCATCTTTTCTAGGACTCAAGTGGACTTTTCACAGTCTAGTAAGTCTCTTTCCCAGACTATATGATACCCTTCATTGCTATGAGATAACTTGTACCTTACAAATAATAATGCAGATAAAAGACCTTTTTAAACTTGTTTTCTGCTGAAAACATGCCACTGCATTACCACTTTTGACCCTTAAAATAACCCTATGTGTTGGCTTATGCCTACAATCCCAGCACTTTGTGGATCGCTTGAGCCCAGGAGTTTGAGACCAACCTGGGCAACATGGCAAAACCCCATCTCTACAAAAAATAGAAAAATTAGCAGGCTGTGGTGGCACATGCCCAGCTTAGGAGGATCACCTGAGCCTGGGGTAGTCAAGGCTGCAATGAGCTAAGATCACACCACTGCCCTCCAGCCTGGGCCACAGAGTGAGACCCTGTCTCAGGGGAAAAAAAAAAAAATGTAAACCATGAGGTCATCAAGACTGGGACTAATGCCCCAGAATTGGCTTAAGAATGCAACCAACTCTTTTAAGCAACAATGCAATGAAGCAGTTGCTTGCCAGACTAGTCAGGAAGATGGAATGTGACCTCATGAAGAACCTTGCTCAACCCAAGCTTAGGTTTCTCACACTTGGAGGGCATCCTTCTATCCTCACACATTCTTCCTCTCAAGGGTGCTTTGGTTCCTGTGATACTTGAGAAAGGTTAACTTGATGCATTTCACTTAGACAATGCTCTGAAACTGGAAATAACGTTCAAAGCTTTTGTTAAGCATACCCAGATTCTCCCAATGTCCAGACATCGTTTCCTCTGGATTTTTCTATCTACTTTGAGTTTTAAAGAAATTGAACTTCCACTTTGGAAGAAATTGGAGCCCATTTTGTCTCAAAAGTATCTGTGGGGTTTTAATTGATGGATGTGACTGAGTGATGACACTGAGAAGCTACTGTCATTGAAAGATGTTTATTACTTACCTTTTCCAGAAGAAGGGGGCATGCCCCTCCACACAAGGCCCAGCGGGGAAGCACCAGGTTTGGTCAGAAAGCCAAATGGGGGGCGGAGCAAGATGGCCGAATAGGAAGAGCTCCAGTCTACAACTCCCAGCGCGAGCGACACAGAAGACCGGTGATTTCTGCATTTTCAACTGAGGTACTGGGGTCATCTCACTAGCGAGTGCCGGACAATCGGTGCTGGTCAGCTGCTGCAGCCTGACCAGGGAGAGCTGTAGCAGGGCGAGCCGTCGCCTCACCTGG
>NW_016816274.1:231889-250735 GCF_001698545.2 Rhinopithecus bieti
GGCACATATACACCATGGAATACTATGCAGCCATAAAAAAGGATGAGTTTGCGTCCTTTGTAGGGACATGGATGCAGCTGGAAACCATCATTCTTAGCAAACTATCACAAGAACAGAAAACCAAACACCGCATGTTCTCACTCATAGGTGGGAACTGAACAATGAGATCACTTGGACTCGGGAAGGGGGACATCTCACACTGGGGCCTATCATAGGGATGGGGGAGGAGGCAGGGATTGCACTGGGGAGTTATACATGATATAAATGATGACTTGATGGGAAAAAATAAAAAATAAAATAAAATTAAAAAAAAAAGAAAAAAGAAAGCCAAATGGGTGGGAAGAAAGCACAACCCAGGGTTTGTTACTGCTATTTCCGTGGGAAGGGCAAGAATTTTAGAGTAAATGGGCACTGATCACAAGTGAGGTGTTCTCTTGCACTAATTACAGAGGCAAACATGGATGGAGGATAATATAAAACCGGCTTTGACACTTTCTCTGACTGGTAAAATTGATGACAGAAGCAAAGAATCTTAGAGTTAGAAGGGCCATAGAGAACATGCAGTCAGTCCACACCCTGGATAACTTTGTCTGTATCCACGTACAGTTGCACGCGCATGTGTGTGTCCAGAAATGTTAATCTAAGTTGTCCTTTTGGAAGTTCAAAGGTTTGTGCCAGTGTTGCTGCTATTGTTCAAAGCATTTTGGGAATCTTTTCTTTAGGAACCATCTTCAAAGCCCGTTTACAAGCTGTAGAAAAAAAGTGGTGTCTTTGCCTTAAAGAAGTCGTGGTTCGTTTTGACCTGGAACAACTACAAACTGGCATCGTAACGACCATGGCATTTGTCAATAAGCAAATCGATCCTCAAAGAATAAAGATTTGCTGCCACTGAAGACTATCAAGAAAATATGGCTACAGGTATTGCAGGCCATCAAGGCCCTCCCAAAATGTCACAGCAGCATCGCTCTCGTGGGTGTGGAGCCTCTGAAGTACCTCCCTGGAAGATATCAGATTCACCTGGACATGGAAGTTCTAGTGTTTCTACTTCAAAAAAAAAAAAAAAAAACTTTCTTTTTTTTTTGTCACCTTTTTTTTTTTTTTTTTTTTTTTTTTTTTTTTTTTTTTTTTTGTTTTAGAGTCTCGCTCTGTCACCCAGGCAGGCAGGATGGAGTACAGGGGCGCAATCTCAGCTCACTGCAACTTCCACCTCCCAGTTTCAAGCAATTCTCCTGCCTCAGCCTCCCAAGTAGCTGGGATTACAGGTACGCGCCATCATGCCCAGCTAATTTCGTATTTTTTAATAGAGACAGGGTTTCACCATGTTGGCCAGGCTGGTCTCAAACTCCTGAACTCAGTTGATCCACCCGCTTCGGCCTCCCAAAGTGCTGGGATTACAGGTGTGAGCCACCTCGCCAGGCCATTAGTCACTCTTTGAATCCCACTTTATTTCTGCATATTTGCAGGGTTCCAACCACTATTGACATCTTTCTCCCCTGCTCACTCAGCAATGTCTGTACCAAAGGGCAAAGTGTGTAAAGATGACTTAGCTGATCATGGCAAAGCATGGTGACAGGCATGAGGAAAAACCTAAAGAACTGTGAAACCAATAATGAAGTCCCTGTCTAACGATTTTAATGTCTGTGTTCATTAACATGTGGGAAGTGGCCGTGTATTACATCAACTGATTTAACTATAAAGATTAAAATACATGTGACATTTAAAGTTGTTCACGGGCAATTAGGCCAACATTGGGGCAGGAGGAAGAGCACAGAAATTGTTTATCTTAACCAAGAAACTTTGATTTTCAGTCTTATTCTAAAAATAAATTAAAAAAAAAACCTAGAGCATACCTTCAGAATTGTTGGGGAACCACGTCTCTTCTTGGCTTATCCCATCTCAGCCAAAAATAAATCTCTGTGTCTCATCATTTTACTTTTAAGAATTTTAAAGTAAATAGGCAAGGATATTCACACTTTATCTAAAAGTATGCTTACCATAAAAATATTTATGAGAGTGAGAAAATGAAAATAATAATCCAGATCAGGATATACTACAACAAATAAATTCCTCTATATGTATGTAGGTACAATATTGTGCCACCTCTAAAAATCATGTAAAAAAAAAAAAACTTTTATTTTAAGTTCAGGGGTACATGTGCAACATGTTTGTTACATAAATAGATTTGTGTCATGGGGGTTTGTTGTACAGATTGTATAGATTATTTCATCACCCAGGTATTAAGCTTAGTACTCATTAGTTATTTTTCCTGATCCTCTCCTTCCTCCCACCCTCCACCCTCTGATAGGCCCCAGTGTGTGTTATTCCCCTCTTTGTGTCCACGTGTTCTCATCATTTAGCTCCCACTTATAAGTGAGAACATGTGGTGTTTGGTTTTCTGTTCTTGTATTAGTTTGCTAAAAATAATGGCCTCCAGCTCCATTTATGTCCCTGCAAATGACATGATCTCATTCTTTTTATGGCTGCCTAGTATTCCATGGTGTATATATACCACATTTTCTGTGTCCGGTCTGTCATTGATGAGCATTTGGGTTGATTCAGTGTCTTCACTATTGTGAATAGTGCTGCAATGAGTATGTGCATGCATGTGTCTTTATAATAAAATGAGTTATATTCCTTTGGATATATACCCAGTAATGGGATTGCTGGGTCAAATGGTATAAATATCATGTTTTTATAAAGAATTTAATGACAAGGGGCAAGGCTCTTCCCAGCCCCCATGATCCCTAAGAAGCAGATAGCTCGAGACCCAAGCATCTTTCCATTGAGTGAGTCACCCTCTTCCTCAGAGGACACTTTTGTCTCAAAAAGTATCTGTGGGATTTTGACTATGGCTGTGACTGAGTGATGACAGTAAGAAGCTAATGCCATTGAAAGGTGTTTATTACTTACATTTTCCAGAAGGAGGGGGCATGCCCCTCCATACATGGCCCAGCAGGGAAGCACCAGGTTTGGTCAGAAAGTCAAAAGGGGCTGTGTGCGGTGGCTCACGCCTGTAATCACAGCACTTTGGGAGGGTGAGGCAGGCAGATGACTTAAGGTCAGGAGTTCGAGACCAGCCTGGCCAACGTGGTGAACCCCCATCCCTACTAAAAATACAAAATTAGTCAGGTATTGTGCACGGCTGTAATCCCAGCTACTAGGGAGGCTGAGGTGGGAGAATCACTTGAACCGGGGAGTGGGAGATTGAAGTGAGCCGAGATAGCATCACTGCACTCCAGCCTGGGTGAGAGAACGAGACTCCGTCTCAAAAAAAAAAGAAAAGAAAAGAAGAAAAGGAAGCCAAAAGGATGAGGGGAAAGCAAAACCCAGGGTCCCTTACTGCTATTTCCATGGGAAAGGCGAGGCCCTGGCTGCTTAGGGCAGAAGGACATTGCCTGCTAGAGTGTAAGAGCCAGATAAAGGAGGTAGTTCAGAGTGTGAGCTCTCAATGGGTTAGTTTGTGAATGAAAGACATGCTGCAAGGTGAGCCCTTTGCTAGCTCCAAGAATTGTCTAGCCCTGAGAGGGGCGGTGTCCTCTCACCCAGCAAGGGCACAAATGCTAGAGCACCAAGAATACAGAAATTTTAAAAATATATGTGGTTAACTGAAGTTCAATGAAGCAGCAGCTGCTCCCAAAGCCTCTGGACCAAACAAAGCATTGTCTTATGCTAGCCATGCTTATCCTCGTCTTCTAAGTTCGTTAGCTTCTTTCATGTCACTGTGTCCCCAGTTCTCCAATCTTTTCTATAAGACATGTAACTCTGATACAATTTATAGCCCTCTGTCTTACTACTTCCCCCCACTAGATTGAGCACGGAACCATCATTTTGTTCATCTTTGCATTGACCACAGTGCCTGACATAGTAGATGCTTCATGGAATATGAACACTTCAAAGGGGGCAGTGTTGACCACAACCATCTCTACTGACAGCCAGTGGATGATCAGGGATCCTGGTACAAGCACCCTGCAGAGTGGGGTGGGCATCAAGGGAGTGCCTGATACAGACATGGGTGTGTGCATTTTTCCTGCCTGAACTTCCAAAGCTTTCAAAACCCTGTTACTCCAAACCCAGTTAAAAACCTGTGCTCAAAATAATTTTGCCAAGTAGCCAGATTGTCTAGATCAATTTTAGAGCATGAGATGATGGAAAGATTACAGAATGGAAGAAGAGGCAGGGTCGGATGCAGTAGGAAGGGTGCACTTCCTGCATGAAACTCAATCCTGGAATTGAGAGAGGACGATAAAAACCCCTTTCAACTGGGATATCCAAGCCAAGGCTCTAGAAGCTGTTTTTGTCTAACAGTTGAGAGTTGCGACCACTGAATGGGAACAGATGAGACAGGCGGACCTCATGTGCAATTAGGCCAATGTGGAGCCATTCACATTTGGAGGCTTGTTAGGCAATTTCACATTCTTCTGGAGCTAAGCCAACCAATGGGCTGTGACATGAGAAAATCGGTGCCACCGATGTGTGAAGGTCTCGTGAGAGAGAGAGACACGCTGCGGAAACAGGCATCGGAGGGTCTCTGCCTGTGAGCAAAAGTATGAATGCATGTAATAACACGGTGCCCGTCTGCAGCACAACTGCCTGTTTCCGCAGGCTGACAGGGACAATTTTTCCAAAATATTACTCTTAATGATTTGGGAGAAAACAATAAACTGCATTTTCTTTTTGGTTGTCAGCGATAGGTAGAGTGTGTTAAAGTTTTTCTGTATGAGAAGCAGTGAATATTTGGGGGTAAATTGAACTGTAACATTGTATTTCTTTAACTGAGTTTCAGGTTTAAGATCACAAAAAAGTACAAAGGTAGAGTGAAAATATCTGTAATTTTCTCCCTACACTTTCACTGGACTCTGTATCCACCTTCTTCCAACTCCCCTACATCAAGGCGAGTCCTGACTGAGAAGACCCAACTCATGATTTTCATCTCCTCAGCTCTCATTCATTCCTCAGCCCACCCCCATCTGGCTTCTCTGAATCTGCTGGGATCAAGCTCACCACTGACCTCCTAAATGCCAAATCCAATGCACATGTTAGTCTTACTTGACATCTTGGTTACATTTAAAGTATTCGATTAACATGATTCTTGCTCCTAGGACCTTGACAGTCTAAGGACAAGTTATATCAGGAAGTCAAAGATGTACTTCAGGCTTCTGAAGGACCAAGGGCAAGAGAGCAAGAATAATTTCCAGCCCCAGCAGCCCAACAGGACACCCACCAAGATGGGAGGAGGGCTGAGTGCAAACTTCTAAAGCTAGATTTCCCAGAGGTACTGGTTAGTGAGGCAAGTACTGTAATTTTCCAGAGAGACAGTACAAAATAATTATCATTCAAAACTGTTAAATTCTGCATTTTTGCATGCACCTCTGTATTTTCTTTCAGAGTATTTTCACTCCTTCTATGTAAAAGGAGCATGATTTAATTGAAAGGGTCTGGTCTACAAACATGGGCGAGGCCAATACCAAGATGGAGTTGCCTATCCCACACATTTACCAACGAAAAGTTAACAGTTTGTGCTTTGAAATCTGAAAATGTCCCTGAGTCAAATAGTCATGTCCAATTGGCATGTAGCTGTCTTTGAACATTCTTTGAACATTTTTTCTTCAAATGCTGTTCCTCCTGTTCCCTTTCCCCTAGATAACTTCTACTCTTCTTCTTTAGTAAGTCTTCCCTGCCCCACCTCCCAAGCCTGGATTGAATGACTATCACCTTCTGCCTAACATGGCCCTAGAACTCAAAAAGGATCATGATTGCAGAGTGAACTGAGTCTGTCTTGCCTGGTAGACTGTCATGGACAGTGAACGTGGTGGGTCTTACTCATCTTGCTCCCCAGGGCCTAATGCAGTGTCTAGCAATGAATAGTTACTCAATACATGTTTGTGGAATGAATAAAGGGAATACTATCATTGCTAGTCAACAATAGCACCAATGCAAGTTCACAAACATTCTCAAACAGAAGTGCTGAACTATGTAACACAGTGAAATACGCAAGTGAAATTACTAAGTTATTATCGAGAACCAAGGTGATTAATGCTGTACATTTAGGACATGCTCGATACAGGAAAAAATATAAGTTCTAGAATTAGTTTAACGCCACTTGTGCTGATAGCACAGATCTGCTATCTGTCTTCATTAGCTTCATAGCAGTAGGTTACAAGAACACTATTTGAATGGGTGTCATATTATTTTATTGAATATTCAATAAAAGTGTAATAAAAATGAAATGCCAGAGTCCATAGGAAATATTGTACACCTTGTTATTTGTTCTACTTCAAAGTAAAATTCTATTTTAAAAGCATGTCTTTAGTTCTATTCCCAGCAGTGCTCAGTGCTATGTACAGACCCCCTGGAACCTCTAAAAAAAATGAGCATTCTTTGGCAATATGAGACTTTCTGTATTTAATAAAACCATTATCTACCAGAAACAGGAGAACCAAGTAACACATACTTTTTTGTTTTTTGTTTGTTGGTTTGTTTGTTTTTGTTTTGAGACAGGGTCTTTGTTGCTCAGGCTGGGGTACTCAGTTGGCTGCAGCCAGGCGAGGCGTGCAATCTTGACCTCCCAGCCTCAAGCGATCCTTCCCACCTCAGCCTCCCTAATAGTTGGGACCACAGGCATGTGCCACCATGCCCAGCTAATTTTTGTATTTTTTGTAGAGACAGGGTTTCACCGTGTTGCCCAGGCTGGTGTTGAACTCCTGGACCCAAGTGATCTGCCCACCTTGGCCTCCCAAAGTGCTTGAATACAGGCATGAACCACCACACTCAGTCAATATGTACATTCTTGAGAATAGCCAATGTCACTGGCCTTGGGGAGGAATGAGTATAGATCTGGAAGTGGGCACGCAGGAGTAATAAATAAATAAATGCACAGAACAAATCAGGATGAGTAAGTAAGTTTTCTGCTCCTCCAACCATTCTCTCTGCCCTTGTTCCCCAGCCTAGGTGGGTAGGGATCAGTAGAAGGAGTCCTCTGATCTCTCTGGCTTCTGTGAGACTCTTGGCCCTACCTCCAAAATAGCAACTCCTTTTCTTCTACCTCCTCAACAAATTCTATAGGTTCTCCTGAGGAATTAAACTTTTGAAAAACCAGAGGCAGCAGGACTAACAGGCTACTTCTACCTTCTACCCTACCACGTAGCTCTCCTGAATCAAGGAAGTGCCCAGCCAGGTGTCTGCAAGAAGGGGAGGACAAAAAATTAAAAATGCATCAATTAACATCTCAACATGTATCACAAACCACACATATAGATACACAGGGATGGATTCCTGCCTATCTCTCGTATTATAGGGAAGAGCACATAATCCGGAGCCTTGGCTGTGGAGTTTTTATTAGCTGTGAAGAAGCTCCCAGGTTTCTGAAGGCTGACTCAGTGCAGAAATACTGCTAGACCACAAGGTGAGCACAAGAAATCCTAACCCGGAGTGTCCTCTCTGGGTCTCTGCTGAGTGAATCAGACAGCCAGGCAGTCCTGCCAGCAGGATTAGGACCGAAACTGCCACCCCGGCTGCAGATGGTAATCAATCCAATTTGTTCACCTCCCGAAGTTATCTGCCCCCTGCCACTCCTCCTTGGGAAGCGGAAATGAAGCCCCTCATGAGTCACCAGTATGATGGATTCTTCAGCAACTGGTAGTGACAGGAACAAGGCTAATAGCTGAGTGTAAACAAGCAACAAGCCACTGGAGCTGCGGCCCACTGCCACGGTCTCCTCCGGAGAATAACAAACACAGTGACGCCAACAATCTCACCTTCGTTCTTCAAGTTTATTTAGCTATTTATTTTTAATGACCACATTGTCGTGGTACACATTTATGGGGTACAATTTTATGTTTCGATACGTATGCACATTGTATAATGATCCAGTCGAGATAGTGTATCCTTTACCTCATGCATTTATCATTTCTTTGTGGTGAGAACATTCAAGAGTCTCTTTCTAGCAATTTTGTAATATACCTTATTTTACTGTTAGCCGTAGTCACCCTGCTGTGCCATAAACACCAGAATGTATTCCTCCTATCTGTCACTTTGTACCTATTGATCAACCTCTCACCATCTTCCCCTTTCCCTCCCCTACTCTCACCTTGATTTTTAAAAGAAAATGTTAATCGTGGGGCAGAGTGCTGCTTATATCCATCTGCTTCTTCTTCTCAAACTGCCAGATGATTTAAGCATCTTCCTTAATAAGCTGTGAAGAGCTGACCTTTAGAAAGCCTCCTGCAAGCAGGAATATTTAAAAGCAAATGCTTTCCAAGCAACAACCGAGCCAAATGTTATCCTTTCACATCCTCTGCTCTATGGAATTTGCTACAATCCTGGGTCAAGCGTCCGGGCGATGGATGTACCTCTGTGAGACCATTCATGAAGGGCCGCTTCTATGCCCTGCTCTCCAGTTGCTGCTTTTCCACATCCTAGCTCATGCAATCTCCCAGGTAGGAATTACCATCCTCCTTGTATAAATGAATCTTCTGAAGCTCAGAGAGATGAAGTAGCTTTCCTAGGGTCACACAACCTGCGAGATACCACTAGGCAGGAGCCATACATGTCTGCAATTCTTATAGCCCCTAAACTCATGCACCCAGGAGACTCCTGATGCAATTGTGAAATAGGCTGCTTTTCTTTCCCCTTTCTTACCTTTGCAGATTGCTGCCCCCATCAAACTTTGGTAGCCATGTCCCCAAGGAGGTGCAAACATGTCCAGCCACACACAACCGAATATACCTCTGGCCAGAGCTTTTATGCACCAGTTTAAAGGAAGCAGGACAGACTTTAGGAGCAACGTCGCTACTTCATTTGGGTTCCTTTCAGGTGCTGGTTCTCTGGTCTTCTCATTTCACCTCCGCCCCACCATCAAAACGTAAAAATGTTTCACTGGCAATTCATCATAATATACATATCTGAAAGTTAGCACTGGAAGGGCTTTTGAGTTTTTCTAAAGCAACTCCTTCCCTTTTAAATAAGGGAAATAGATAAGAGACAGAGAGAGGAGGTGGCTTGGCTGAGCCCACCAAGTGGATCAGTGACAAAGCCAAGAGATAAGGCCACTCTTCCCAGCTCCAACCCCTTGCCCTGAGGTCACACCATTGTGTTCTTAGAGGGATGTGAAAGCTACTTTGTCCACTCTCCCAGGACACCCACATTCTCCCCTTTATCTTTAAACTTGGCATAAGGCATCAGACTTGGTTCATTTTAAAGGGAATTTCTGGCATTAACCATTAGCGTGGGAAGCGTTTGCCTCTAAAATCACACTATTGTGAATCTCGTGTCTTTATCACTGAGTTAATATGGAGCATCTGTAAAGAGCAGGAGTGAGGCAGGAACGGAGGGAACAGCCAAGGTTGTTCTTCACAAATCCCCAGGCTTGCACTTCACCTCACACTGCCAGGCCACCCCTCCTACTTAGAGTTTCTGAGTGGATGATTTTATGTCCCAGTGTCAACCCAGAAGTATCTCCAGGGCTCCATTATTAGGTCCCAGACCCAATCTCATGCCTAATCCCAGTCCTCTGTTGGCCTAAGAAGTCTTGCACACATGCAGGCATAGCCTTCTGTCTAAATCCCTCAGCCCTATATGCCTCCATCCTTAATTAGCAGGAGGCAGAAGATGCAGGAAATAGGATGTGCTGCCCAAGAAGAGGGACACAGGGAAAGGAGGGGGCGGTTCAAAGCACAGCAGGAGCCACAGTCCTTGCAAGGCCAGAGAAAACAGGGGTCCTGAAATATGTACTCTTTAAGATTCTGGGACTTTTACTTGCAGTAAGTGTGTGTATGTGTGTGTGCTTGCATTGGAGCTCTATAATATGTATACATGCATATGTGTTTGTGCTCGTGTTTGTGTGTTTGGAAGGGGGAGGACATCGTGTATGTGACCATTTATGTGTGTCTGATACATAGACTCACTTAGGGTGAGCCTAAGTGACACTGGGAAAAACTGCCAATCAACCTTAATGCCATTATAGGTAGAAAAGCACTAACAATCATGAGAAAAGAAATTCCTCTAAAGGGTGTGAATGTGTGAAGCCATAGGGTGGGTGCCAGGGGAAAACACAGACTCCTTTTGAGCTGATAGGGTTACACTCCTGTAACACACAGATAATAATACTGTGTCCTATTTAGGGTCATCATGATGTGTGTGAGTCTGCACTGAGTCTGGCCTGCAGTGAGGGCCCAATGAATGTGGACCCGAAATATGCTTTTGGGCAGGGTAAGCAACTAGGAACAAGGAAGGAAAAGAGCACATCATCCTCTTTACCTTTAAATCAGAAGAAGGAAGATATCTACTAATTTAAAACACAAAAATCTTAAACACTCTTTGTCTCTTAACATCTCAGAAATTGACTAGACAAACTCTCAGGAGCAAACTGCAACCTGTTCCTTCTTCTGAAAAGGTTTTAGCAGCTGTTGATGGTGGTCTTAGATGTCCCAAAGAGCCCACCCAGTGCAGATCATGTGAAAGTCTAGGAACTCTGAGGCAGCTAGCAAAAGAAAACCCTTCAGAGAGAAACACAGTTCTTAATAATTACCACTAACTAGGCTGTGAAAGGGAGAACACTCTTTCAATTACCAAATGTCAGCTCTAATTCCCACTTACGAGTGTTAGAAATAAAAGGATGCAATAATTACACAATCTGCAGGGAAACTAACAAATATATTCCCAATACAAACGATTTATTGAGCTTGCCCAGTCACAGTCTGGCCTTCCTCCTTAAAGAAAGCTGTAAAAGGGGTGGCCTGTTCTTTGATAATCACAGTGATTTCTTACAAACTACTGATTAAGCAATAGATGAGGAAAGCATTTTGGAAACTCTGAGATAGCTTTGATTTGTTGGACATCTTTCTAAAATGATGGTCTGTCACCTAGGTGGCCTAAAGAACACACAATGGTTCGTCAGAAAGGACCTTTTACAACTGAGGCCGTTTCAGAGGTGAGAAAAGGTTAAACATCCTGCTAAGAGCATGCAATGGTAGAGCTGGAATGAATCCCAAATGTCCCAATTTCCAGTCTGTTCTATGATCCCCTATAGCCTGAACTATTAACAAGGTATAACAAATGTGGGTTATTAACCTCTATTACTTCCCATTTGAAAGCCAAGCCAATCAATACGTTACCGTCATCAACAAGTTGATGACTTGGGAAATAATGATTTATGTATTAGGTGCAAAAGTAATTGCAGTTTTGCCATTGGAGTAAAAATATTATAGAAATAGTTTTTTTTTTAAATTTTACTCTTGGGCATAATATGGACAGGAAGATTTATGTGTGAAGCAGAGGGTCTGGTTGATGGCATTACCAGGGGGAGGCTTGTGGTAGAACCATGTTGTTCTCCAGTGGGATTACTGAAGCTCTTTGGATAGTCTGAAGTAGTAAGAGGCAAGTTACCTAGAGGTGCAGAAAATTGTAAAGTTGAGGCTCTGAGAAAAGCAGATTGAGGAAGCAGGAAATTGTAGAAATAGAAAAGCAAGCTTTGAGTGGTGGCTCACACCTGTAATCCCAGCATTTTGGGTGACCAAGATGGGAAGATCGCTTGAGCCCAGGAGTTTGAGACCATCCTGGGCAACTTGGCAAGACCCCATCCCTACAAAAAAAAAAAAATTCCCAGGCATGGTGGTGCACACCTGTAGTCCCATCCACTTGGGAAGCTGAGGTAGGAGAATTGCTTGAGGTTGGAAGGTTGAAGTTCCAGTGGCCTGTGATCATGCCAATGCCTTCCATCCTGGGTGACAGAGTGGGATTCTGTCTCAAAAAAATTAAATAAATAGAAAAGCAACACGGAAAAGTAGATTTGGAATAAAAGAGAATCTCTTCTTAAGTTATGAGGATTGTATAGGTTAATAAAATGTTTAGACTTATACATCATTATGAGTTTGCAAATTATTGAAGGTAATCCTAAACCAATGTTACTCTATTTCTTATTTCAGGTAAATAATCGAGACTCCTTGAAGGAGTGATTATTAAAATATTCTGGATGAAATTTTTTAGAAAATTTGGTGAAAAGCTGCGGATTCACTCCCCAGATAAGGTCACATCTCTGCATATATGTAAAGCACTGGATACAATTTCAGGCCATTCAAAGATCCTTCTGGAAGTCCACCATTGGATGCCAGCATATGACACGCTTTACTAGACCAAGAAGTTTTAACCAATTATTTAAGTATAAACATACACACTCAAAGTCCTGTTGTTGCTTCACCTTTTGAACGTCTCAAAAGTCCTGTTCTGAATAACTCCTCTCCTAGGAAGCTTCAGGTACTTGAGAGGCTAGCCATCACTTCTCTACATTTTCTGAAATTTAATTGTGTGCATTATACATAGTCTTAAGCAATCCCATAATTGTTCAGCTCTCTGGACTCTCTGGTTCTTCGGCACAAGCATCTCATCTTTCCTAGCCCTGCGCATGCGTGCATGTGTGTGTGGGGGGGGGGGGGTTGTATTTTCATGCCACCATGCACAGAGTATAATCTTTCTGTGGATCAATTTCCTTATCTGTAATATGAGGACACCAACACCTGTCATAGTCAGCTCAGAATTGCTAAGAAATTGGAATGAGAATATGAATGTGAGCATTTTTTAATTACTTATAAAGGACCATAAAAATTGGTGACATGTCATTATTAGTGTCATCATCATATTATTATGTACAAAACTTCAATGCAATTTGCAGCCTTCCTTATCTTTTCAGGAAGTTACTTACAAATGTTTGTCCACTTCTAAAATAAAGATGTTGTAACTTTCCAATCACATTACTCATATTGGCAACATCCTCTGCTCCAGAAGAAGAAATTGGTCATAGCCTGGGTCCATCTTACGAGTTTAATGAATAATTCTGTGTCCCACAGGACTGACATTGGGTGAGTTTGCAGTGGCATGGTTGCACTGGGTGTCAGCCTCTAGCATCTTTTCTGACTGGTTGGTACCCCATTTATACAAGTTGTTAAATATTTTGAATATTGCCCATGACACCAGTTATGTGTGAAATACCGTGCTGGGGGCTTCTGAAATAAAAGAGAGAGAGCGAAAAACAATGGCCCATATTCCCAAAAAGACAAGAACTTGATTGCGGAGGGAAGGCCACTAATAACACAAGGTGCTTCGTATTTGCTTCCCTGTTTTAAGTGTTTCATTAGGTCAGAAGAGACCATCATTTCCGGAAGGGTTGATGGGAATGAACCTACCAATAAAGTGGGATTTATGGTAGTCCCAAGGAAGACCAGTGTTGATGAGCCCAATGTTGCTCATCAACTATCCGCTCCACAAAAATGCGCCTGGAGGCCAAGAGAGAAACCCATCCTGCCAGCCAGCATTAAGGAGGGCCAGAGAAAGTGAGTCTTTGCATTTCATTTTACAGATGGCTTCTCCTTTCTCCACCCCTATTTCCAGGCAGAGATTTAATTACTTTAGAAGGTAATTTGCAAAGTTCTTTAAGACCTTCAGCCATCAGGTGCTACAGGGAAGATAAGTGCTGGATCTATTTTGGTGCTGTGGGTAATGCGCCATTAGATTAGATCGACACGGCACTCATTTCACGCTACCAATTTCTGTTCTATTAATTCTTTACTTAAATCTACTAAGCATCTCTTCATTTGCCTCACCACTGCTATAATTTAATATGTACAACCAGAGTTGGAGTTGAATTGTTTCTCAAGTGAACTAAAATCCAATATTTGTAAAATGCATCCATTTAAATGAAACCCCAGCAAGGTTCTGCCCCTTCCTGCAGCCCCCTCACTGATGGCTTTGGTTTGGCTCCTGCGGAGTCTCACTGCATCACGACACTGATTCCATTAGCCCAGTGAAGGCCAGAGCTGCCTGGGGACTGCCCTGCTGGTAGCTCTGCAGTACTCGCCAATCCTGGCCTTTCTTCTCTCTCTCTCTCTCTCTCTCTCTCTCTCTCTCTCTCTCTATTTAAATGTGGCAGGAAAAACATATTAATGTATAAGCATCAACAGCCCGTCCCCTTGCCACCCACTAAGAAGAAACTGGCTTTGCTTTTATAAATCAAGAACAAGGGTCTAGCTGTATTTTCACCGAAGTGAAGAGAAACAAATTAAAGGAAAGAGAGTGAGAAAGATACAGAAACAAGGAAATCTAAGTAGCTGGAAGGCTATTTTGAGTAGGAGAAGGAGGGGGCAGAAACCTGGCTGTGTACCAGAGTCTAAGAGAGATGGTGACTTTGAAAATTTGGCTCTGTAGGATGAAAGTAATCCCTCTTTGGCATTATCTTAAGACCGAAGTCAAAAACTTTAGATTACCTTTCAGGTATTATTAGATGCTGAACTGGAGTTTCCTTGAATGAGAATCTGCAAATAGGGTGGCTTACCTAGCAGGCTCTTGGTGAAATTGCAGTCACATGCATTTGCATTCGACATGGCAGGAGTGGAGCAGAGCAATATCAGTGTCTTACAGTTCCTCTTCACAGGCAGGATTAGGCTAGCCAGCACACAGCCTCATCTCATGCTCTTCGGAAGGCCAATATGTACATTTCAGTCATGTGCTGGCAAGTTTACACATCTAGTTTAAAATAATTAGGTTGAAACTCAAAAGGCTCCAGCATCATCTTCTTAGTTTACACCACTTGCCGGACACTAACCTTTCTCTTTACTAACCAAATATCTTTGTATTTATCTCAAGAAATACCCTCTGAAAAATTCTCCTGTGCATCCATCATTCTTCCTTAAGGCTAGCCCCCTCCATGAGGTCTGCCTAGGTCACTTTAGTGCTCAATAATTTTTACTGCTAAAAGCTCAAACATTGATTGTTTTTTCTATGACTCATGTAGTTATCAATTTATTGGAAAACTATTGCCTTGGGTGAGCGTCAGTAAGATGCAGGAATACGGCACACTTTACTAGACCAAGAAGTTTTAACCAATTATACTAAATAATTGTGTTAAATAACCAATTATGTTAAATAAGCCCGTCAGGGAGATGTAAAAGGTAGAGGTGGTTCTACATAAAGTTATGAAATAGTATCAGTAAAACTTAGCAACTAATTGGGTGTGATACTTAGACAGCATCCCTTACTCCTGGGTATCTTTGGCAGAATAATGGCCCCTCAAAGATATCTGTCCTAATTGTTGAAACATGCGAATATGGTACCTCATATGGCAAAGGAGAGGTAAAGTTGCAGATGGAACTAAGTTTGCTAACCAGCTGGCCTTGATCCGGGGTTAATCAGTGTGCCCAATGTAATCGCAAAGGTCCTTATGAATAGAAGAGGAAGGCAGAAGAGAGAGATCCAGACAGACGGCTGCATGAGAAGCACTCAATCTGCTGCTGCTGGATTTGAAGATGGAAGAAAAGAGTCATGAGCCAAGGAATGCCCGCAGTCTCTGAAAGCCAGAAAAGGCAAGGATACTGATTCTCCCTAGAGCTTCCAAATGGAATGCAGCCCTGCCAACACCTTGATTTTAGCACAGTGAGACCCATTTAGGATTTCTGGTCTCCAGGGCTGTAAGATAGTACATTTGTGGCTTTTGCTTTAAGCCACTAAGTCTGTGGTAATTTGCTACATCAGTGATGAAAAAAACATAAAAATGCAGCAGTCTAGAGCCCATGGCCCTGTCCTACCATCCTAAAACCCCAGCCTCACACCACAAGTCCTACCATCAGGAACTTGGAGCTAGAGGAAATTGTTGCCCACATTTTACAGAAAGACTGTCTCATCTAAGCGGCACTAGCAGAGCCTTGTGGGGTCAAAAATATGGCACATTCAGGGTTTTAAAGGACGCTGTTGCCAAGACTTAAAATCTAATCACTAATCTCTTCATGAGAAAATAAACTCCAGTACTAAACAGCCAACTCTCTAATGAATATTTGACATTCCTCATGATGGTAAATTGATTACTGCCTATGATCTATGCTGATGGTTAAATGAGAGCCATTGGTTTCAGACTCCAGATATGCAGGAGTCCAAATTATTACTCATTCTCAAAAGTTTAAAATCCTGGCTTGTGAGCTGATCTGGAAAATCAAGTTGCTTTAGCAGAGGCCTGTGCATCACAGGGACCTTAAGCCAAGACAGGATATTTCCACATTTTGCAGAAAGACTGTCTCACCTAAAAGATAGGAAAGTGCATAAAAAAGATAGAAAGTGCATCTCTGAGTACCATATTGGAACTCCAGATCAATGTATCACATTGCTCAAAAAACACGCAGCTCAGGCTATTTTGTGGAGGAGCACATTGAAACACTCCTGGAACCTCTTCCTCAGAATTATATAAGCTAGAATGTAAATCCAGACTCACATTTCATCAGACAACAGGGGTTGGTATCATAAAACACTTGCAATATCAATGATATTTGGCGTTCAAATCTAATTATAAAATGGATATTAGAAAACATATTTTATTATCTTCTCTTCTAAGTAGCATGACCATATGTCTGTTTTCTTCAGTCTGTCCCAGCTTTCATCTGCTGCCTTCTTGTAATTGTTAAAAATTTCCCCTTTCACTCTCAGATCTCTGCCAGCTTTATGACAAATTATATGGTCACCATATGTATGGTCACCATGCATATGACTCGGGCGTGGATTTCTCATACATTTTCGTAAGGCAGAGTACAACTTTTTACAGTTTCTCCTGGATCTAGTGAGACCCTGCATGTTTCAGGATTGACTCCATTGGGGAGGGACAGGAAGAGAAGGAAGATTTTAACAGAAAGGTAAATGAAATGCCTGAATAGGCATTTCTCAAAATAAGGCATAGAAAAATATGTAAGATTATATATATTATATATACACACAAACACACACACATACACACATACACATACATATATCTCCCCCAAATCATGACAAAGTTATACCAAGCTATTATGTGGGTATGAGTGTGTATGTCTGGGTGTGTGTGGTGGTGTGGGGGTATAATAAAATTGCTTCCCATCTTTGCCTTGTTAAACCCCAGCCCCAAACCATGGGCCTTTTCATCAGCAACTTGAAGCTACAGGAAATTCTCTTTCACTATTAGTAGGAAACGTAAGCTTATTTTCCCAGAAAAAACAGCTAAGCAAAGCTCTGTGGGGTCAGTAACCACAGATAGGTATAAAAATAGATCCAGCTATGTCTGTATATTTTATTATAGACATATCCATATATTTTATTATAAATATATCTGTATATTTTTGTGTACATATATATATACATATTTTGTGTATGTGTGTGTACATATATAATTTATGACACAATATGGTTAAATGGCGAAGCTACTCCTGGTGGTTTCTTTGGGTGAACTGTTAATAGAACACTTTTTTACCACAAACTGCGTTGAGCCCTAGATGCTGTAAAGATTTTCCTCCACTATTGATGCTGATGCAAAAGAGCGGAACAGGAAGACACAGATGATGATAAGAAGAACCTTTGTGGAAAACAGTACGGAGATTTTTTCAAAGAACTAAAAATAGAACTACTATTTGATCCACCAGTCCCACTACTGGGTTATCTAACCGAAAGAAAAGACATCATTCTATTAAAAAGATAACATGCATTCACGCTTATCGGAGCACTATGCACAATAGCAAAGCTCCATTCATGTTGCTGCAAAAGACATGATTTTATTTTTTTTAATGGCTGAGTAGTGTCGTTTTCCACATTTTCTTTATTCTACCATCCACTGATGGACACTTAGGCTGATTCCAGGTCTTTGCTAATGTGGTCTGTGGAATGCACAGTGGGCTGAGCTCCCAAGGACAGGCATAAGCACCAGCTCTGAGAAGGTCTGAAAGACAGCAACCAAACACCTGGAGACATGCCTGGACACGAGCAGAGAAACTGCCACTGCATCAAGTTCTCCACACAAGAAAATTCTCTCCTTCATAAAAGCAATGAGAAATATTGAAAAAAATTATCAGAATCAACTCTCTCGGAACACTGGAAACTAACCAAAGGCTTACATCAACCCAAAGAGTTGTTATTCAAAACTTAAAAGTGACTAAATCTAGGTAAGATCAGTGGGTTCTAGGACATTTTAACTTTCCCTTTCCCTGTCCCTGCAGTCCAGCTTCAGTATAGCCTTGACTTTCAGCAGTGCATGATTATGGTGCAAGCCAGCAGTGTGGCAGCCATGGAATGGGCAGAGCAAGGTTGGGGCTCCTGCAAAGCCCCATTCACAGAGAATTGTAATGATTTGATCTATCTGGTGGTTCTTTGGAAGACCCTAGTTGCAAGGCTGTCATGCACCTTGCTCACTGTGAACACTCTTTTCTTCTTGGTCATTTCTCAAAAACCATCATAGGCAATTGTTTAACTCTGTGGTTGCCTGAAGTGGTAGATAGAATTGGAGTAACAATAGGCTGACAAAAAGGCTTAAAAGGAAAAGCTGGGTAGTCAGGTGTCTATGCAGGGATTTGAACAGCTCTAATATATTTCTGATAATACAGAAGACCACATGTATGGGTAGGCTAAGCTTGCAGGTAGAGCTGTACACATGCCCAAAAAAGACATGAGAAAGACCTAAGCTCTTACGTCTGGATAACCTTAACACTCTACACAAGCAGGAGGTGAAGGCTAAGGTGTAGCTGTAAACTGCCTGTCTGATGTTAAAAGCATGCACCAACGTGAGCACAGAGACCCCTCAGCAGAAATTGGAAGACTTACTGGCTCTAGTCATTTAGGAAGATCTTTGGCCAGTTATTAGCTGAACACTAACATAACCAAGCAGAGAATTCAGTAACCATATAAGACAAAAAATACAGACAGTATAATATTAGTTTTGAAAGTCAGTAAATAAATAAAAACATATAACCAATAAAAAAAAGATGAGGTAAAAATATAATTTCCAGAATCAACACATTATATTATTTAAAATTCAATTGTCTTTTTTTTTTTTTTTTTTTTTAAAAATTTGTTTTT
>NW_016816274.1:251358-264060 GCF_001698545.2 Rhinopithecus bieti
AAAAAAAAAAAAAAAAAAAAAAAAAAGAAGACACAAATAAATGGAAAGATATCCCATGTTCATAAATCAAAATAATAATGTTAAAATGTACATACTACTCCAAGTGATCTACAGATTTCATGCTATCCCTATTAAAATTCCAATATTATTCTTTACATAAATAGAACAAAAATCTTAAAGTTTATATAAAACCATAAAAAAATCCAAATTGCCAAAGCAATCTTGAATGAAAAGTACAAAGCTTGAAGAATCGCACTACCCAACTTCAAAATATACAACAAGGCTACAGTCATCAAAACAGCAAAATATTGGGATTTAAAAAACACACACATTAGTCAATGGAATCAGATAGAGAACCCAGAAATAAATTAACATAATTAACATCTATGGTTAAGGAATTTTAATAAAGTTGCCAAAACACACATGTGGAAAGGACAGTCTCTTTAATAAATGGTGTGAGAAAAACTGGTTATCGACATGCAGAAGATTGAAATTGGACCCATATCTCACCCCTTATAATAAGAATCAACTCAATATAGATTAAAGACTTAGATACAAGACCTAAAGCTATAAAACTACTAGAAGAAAACAAAAGGAGGTAGTTACATGACATTGGTCTGGGCAATGATTTCTTGCATATAATCCCAAAATCACAGGCAACAAAAGCAAAGAGACAAACGGGATTGCATCAATCTAAAAAGCTACTCTATAGCAAAGGAAACGATTGGCAGAGTGAAAAGACAATCCTAAAATTAGGAGAAAGTATTTGCAAATCATACATGAGCTAGGGCTCATATCCAAAATACATAGGCAACTCAAACTACTCAACAACAAGAAAACAAATAACCCTATTTTAAAAATGGACAAAGGACCTGAATAGGCATTTCTCAAAAGAAGACATACAAAAAGCCAACAAATACATGAAAAGAAAAGTTCAACATAGCAAATAATCATGAAAATGCAAATTAAAACCACAATGAAATACACTTCATACCTAATACAAGGTCTATCATCAAAAAGAAGAAAGATGTATGTTAGTGAGGATGGAGAGAAGAGGCAACCATTATATACTGATGGCAGGGAGGCAAATTAGCACAGCTGTTTTGTAAATAGTATGAACGTTCCCCAAAAAACTAAAAATGATCCAGCAATCATGCTTGAAATATACAAATGGGATACTATTCTGCCTTTAAAAAGAACAAAATTCTGTCATTTGTGTCATTTGTGACAACTGGATAAATCTAAAGGACATTATGCTAAGTAAAATAAGCCAGGCACGGAAAGACAAATATCACATGATCTCACTTCCATGTTGAATCTAATAAAGATGAACTCATAGAAGTAGAGAGAAGAATTGTAATTAACAGGGATTTGGGGAGGAGGAATAGAGAAAGAAGAATTTTTGGTCAAAGGATACAAAATTTCAGTTAGACAGATGAAATGAGTTTTATTGCACAGCAAAATGACTATAGTTAACAATAATATATTGTATATTTCAAAATCACTAAAAAGGGGAAATTTAAATGTTCTAATCCCAAAGAAATGATAAATATGTGAGGTGTTGGATATGTTAATTAGCTGGATTTGCTCATTCTACAATGTATACATGTATGAAAATGTCACATTGTACCTTGTAAATATATACAATTATTATTTGTCAATTAAAAATACAATTTTTTTTAAAAGGAGGCATGGCCCATACACAGACACACACACACACACACACACACACACACAACACAAGGAGTCAATAGAAATTGCCCCTGAGAAAATCAAGATATTAGACTTAATTGAGAAAGACTTTTAATCAGCCATTTTAAATATGTTTTTTAAAATACAGGAAACCATGTCTAAGGCACTAATGAATAGTATTAGAACATGTCTCACCAAATAGACACTATCAATAAAAATAAATATTTTACATAGATAAATACAGATTTTGCAGTTGAAAAGTATAATACCTAAAATGAAATAATTTACCAGACAAGCTCAACAGCAGATTTGAGCAGGCAGAAGAAAAAAAATCAGTGAACATAAAGATGGATTAATTTAAATTATCTAGTATGAGGGAGACAATGAAAAAATAATGAAAAAACCAATGAGACCTCAAAGGGCTTTGGGAAACTATCAAGTGGGCCAACAAACATATAATGGAAGTTCCAGAAGTAGAGAAGGAAGAAAGGGGAAGAAAGAATATGTGAAGAAACAATAGCTGAAACCCTTTCAAATTTGATGAAAAACATTAATCACACACCCAAGAAGCTTATTAACTCCAAGTAGGATAAATTCAGAGATTCACACCTAGGCACATAAAATCAAACTGTCAAAAGCCAACGCAAAAAAATCTTGAAAGGAGCAAGAAAAAAACAACTCATCAGGTACAAAGGATTGCCAAAAAGACTAACAGTTGATTTCTTATCAGAAACTGTAAAGGCTAAAGAATGACATATTCACAGTGCCAAAAGAAAAACACTATCAAGTAAGAATTCTATATTCAACAAAACTATCCTTCAAAAATAAAGTTAAGTCATTTTCAAATAAACAAAATTTAGAGTATTTTCACCAGCAAATCTTCTCTAACAGATATTCTAAATGTTGTCTTTCAGGCTGGAATTAGTGGACAATAGTTAATAATTTAAATCTAATGAAGAAATTAAAAGCACTGCTAAAAGTAAACAGGTAAAAGATAAAAGACAGTGTAAATGTATTTTTAATGCTATTTTATCTTTCCTGACTTAGAAAAGCAATTACATAAAGCAATAATTATAAATCTGTGTTGATGGTCACAGGGTATAAAGATGTAATTTGAATAACAATAAGAGTATGAAGCTAGGAAGAAGGAATAGAGCTAGACAATGTTTTTCTATAATATTGTTATTAAAGTGGTATTAATCTGAATTAGACTATTATAAGTTAAGACATTAATTGTAATCCACATGGCGACCATTAAGAAAATAAATTGAAAAAATAAAAATAAAAAATAAACATGGGAATTAAAATAGTACACTAGAAAATATCAATTTAATACAAAAGAAAACAATAATGGAGAAATAGGGGAGCAAAAAGCACATAACACATATAGAAATATAGCAAAATGGGTGATATAATTCTTATGTTAATCATACTAAACATCAATGAATTAAACATGCCAATTAAAAGGCAGAAAATCAAAGAAGAGATTCATAAAAAGGAGATTTATAATTCAACTATATGCTATCTAGCAAAGACAGCTTAGATTAAAGACAAAAGTAAGTTAAAAGTGAAAGGATGGGAAAAATATACCATGTAAATAGTAATAAAAGAAGAATGGGAATAACTATTCTAATAGCAGACAAAATAGACTTTAAGTAAAAAAACAATACCAACGACAAAGAAGGGCATTTTGTAACAATAAAGGAATCTATTCACAAAGAAGACAAAATAATTATAAATATGCATGTACACAACAACAGAGACCCAAAACACATAAAGCTAATTCGTACACGATTAAAGAGAGAAAAGCAATTTAATAATAATAATTGGAGAATTTATAATGTATTAGAAAAACAGCAATTACTTAGAAAATAGAGGGATTGGACAACACAATAAACCAACTAAATATAACAGACATGTATAGAACATTCCACCCAGCAACAGCAGAATGCACATTCTTCTCAAATACAGAAGGAACGTTCTCCAGGATAGACCATATAATAGGCCATAATGAAAGCCTTTGTAAATTTAAATAGAATGAAATAATACTAAGTATAATCTCTGAAAACAATGGAATAAAATTAGAAATCATTAGGAAAAAAAAAAGAATCAAAAATTGTAAAAATTAAGCTGCGCAATTCTAAATAATTAATGAACCAAAGGAGAAATCACAAGGGAAACTAGAAACTATTTTGAGATTATTGAAAACAAAATGCAATATACTGAAACAAATGGGTTACTATGAAAATAGTGCCATGAAAAACTGTGTAGCTGTAAATACCTACATAGAAAAAGAAGAAAGATCTTAAATCAATAACCTAAGTTTCCACCCTATGAAACTAGAAAAGGAGAGCAAACTAACCCCAAGGGAAGAAGGAAGGAGTCATAAAATACAGTGAGAATTAACGAAGTAAAAAACAGAAAAACAATAGAGGAAATCAACAAAATCAAAAATTAGTTCTTCGAAAAGGTAAACAAAATTGATGAATGTTTAACTAGACTGACAAAGAAAAAAAGAGAAATCAAACTAATAGTTATGAATGAAGGAAGGGGTCATTACTTTGGACCTTACAGAAATAAAAAGAATTATAAGGGAATACTATAAATAATTGTGTGCCAACAAATTAGATAACCTAGATGAAATGGACAATTCCTAAGAAAATCACTCAGTACTAAAACTAACTAAAAAGAACAGAAATTCTGAATAGATGTCTAGCAAGAAAAGAGAGTGAATTAGTAATCAAAAAACCCCACCCAAATGAAAGCCCAGGATCAGGTGGTTCTACTGGTACACTCTAACTAACACCTAAAGAAGTAATACTAATCTTTCACAAACTTAGCCAAAAAATAGAAGAGAAGGGAGCACTTCTCAACTCATACAATGAAGCCAGCATTATCAAAACATTAAAACTAGACAAAAACATGACAAGAAAGAAAATTACAGGTCAATAATCCTTATGAATACAGATGCAAAAACCCAAAACAAAATACTGGCAAACTAAATCCAACAACATTTAAAACTCATTATGCACATGACCAAGTGGAATTTATCCCAGAAATGCAAGGTTGCGTCAACATACAAAATCAATCAATTTAATAAAATAAAGGGCAAAAACCATATAATCAACTCAACAGATACAGGAAAAAAGTTTGACAAAACCCAATACTCTTTTATGATGAAAATGCAAAACAAATCAGAAATAGAAAGTGAAGTAAGCAGAATAATGCTCCCACATTGATGTCCACCCTATTGCAGAACCTGAAAAATATTACTTTACGTGACCAAAGGAAAACAAAATACACTTTAAGTCAAAAAAGGACAAAGAAGGACATTTTATAACAGTAAAAGAGTCTATCCATAAAGAAGACAAAATAATTATAAACATGTATGTGCCCAACAACAGAAATCCAAAATACATAAAGCAAATTTGTACAGAATTAGAGAAAAACAATTATATAATAATAATTGGAGAATTTAATACCCCACTTTCAATAATATATTAGAAAATTAGTAGATATGATTAAATTGAAGGTTTTGAGATTAGGAAATAATCCTGTATTATTTGGCCAGGCCCATTGTAATCACAAGAGCTCTTATAAGAGAGAGGCAAGTAAGTCAAAAACGGAAAAAGGAGATATGATGGTGGAATCAGAGATTGGAGTAATATATCTTGAAGATAGGGGAAGGAGCCATGAGCCAAGAAACACAACCAGGCTCTAGAAGCTAAAAAAGGAAAGGAAATGGATTCTTCCATAGAAATTACAGAAAAAATTGCAGCTCTGCTAGCACCAAAATTTTAGCTCTTAAAGCCCACTTTGTACCTCTGATTTCAAGAATTGTAAAAAAAATTTACAATGTTTTAGATCAATTAAATTTGTGGTAATCTGTAACAATCGCAATAGGAAACTAAAACAGAAGTGAACTTCCTTAACCTGACAAAGGATATCTATGAAAACCCATAGCCACTTATCATACTTAATGATGGAACACTGAAAGTTTTTCCTGTAAGATCAGGAAAAAGATAAAGACCATAGCTCTCATCATTTCTATTCAACATTGTACTGGGAGTTCTAGGCAAGACTGAGACAAGAAATAGAAATAAAAGGCATCCATATTAGAAAAGAGGAAGTAAAACTTTCTCTATTTGCATATGACACAATTTTGTATGTAGAAAATCCTAAGAAACACACAAAATAAAGAGTTCAGCATGGTTACAGGATACAAAATGAATGCCTAAATATCAATTGTATTTCTATACACTAGCAATGAACAATCCAAAAATGAAGTTAATAAAATAATTCTATTTTGAATAGTATCAAAGGAATAAAATACTTAGGAATAAATCTAACCAAAAAGTGGAAAATTAGCACATCAAAAACTGCAAAACATTATTGAAAAAATTAAGGAATACTTCCAGTTTCTAGTTTAGCTTAGAGCCACCACTTCATTCTAACAATAAGAAAAGGTAAGCAAACTGAAAATCAACAACCTTCTTAAATGCATAAGAGAATTGAGGTCACAGGGCAAACCACTGCCCCTCAAATTGGAGAGATGAACAGGCAGATACAGAGAATCACAACTTGCTGAAGGAGAAACCCACAATCAGAAACCTCCTTGGGAACCAGTGCTGGGGTAGGAAAACCTGAACTGTGATTGGTAAATTGCTGGAGGCTCAGTGTGAACAACTCAGGGAGTTAAAAACCCCAGGGGATCTAGTCACGGGGGACCCCACACTTTTCTGAGTTTATCTCCAGAAGCTCTACCAGGTCCTCATAGTGTGTATAGGAGAAATATCTCCTAAAGTTTCTGGCAGGGGAAGGGGAAAGAAACCATTTTAAAACATGACAGAGCATTCTATTCCTAACAACTCTGCCTTCAGGAGAAAGAATTTTACCAGAGCTGAACCTTCTCGGGTTTTATTAGAACCTAACCTACCAGAGGGAAGGAAAGTACTCAACTCCAGTTGCATCTGTCCTTCCACATAGGGGAAAGGAAATAACCAATTCCAGGTCTCTTGAGTCATTCTGCCCCTCCTAAAGGTAGGAGTGGTGGGGACTGAGAAACATTGGTGAGGTTCGCAGTCCAGAGGCACAAGCTCACCAGAAGACTCAGAACTAAAAATAGGACTATAGAACCTTTCCCCTCTTCCC
Source organism: Rhinopithecus bieti (assembly GCF_001698545.2). NCBI lineage: Eukaryota > Metazoa > Chordata > Mammalia > Primates > Cercopithecidae > Rhinopithecus > Rhinopithecus bieti. Next base: position 258,202 of record NW_016816274.1, read on the forward strand.
ACCTGTTGCTACTAAATTACTGCAGAACATAACTAACAAAGAATTGTTATCCTGAATGAGCAAATAACTCTTAAAACTCAATAATAAGAAAACAAAAAACTTGATTTTAAAACGGGCAAAAGATATTGAACAGACACCTCACCAAAGAAGATACACAGATGATAAATAAGCACATTAAAAAATCACATGTCATTAGGGAATTGCAAATTAAAACAACGAGATACACAACACACCTATTAGGATAGTCAAAATTCAAAACACTGAAAACATCAAATGCTGGCAGGATGTGGAAAAACAGAAACTCTCATTCACTGCTACTGGGAATACAAAATGGTACAGTCACTTTGGGAATACTGTTTGGTAATTTCTTATAAAACCAAATAATATTCTTGCCATGTGATCCAGCAATCATGTTCCCTGATATTTACCCAAAGGAGTTGAAAACTTGCCCACAAAAAAACCTTCACAGAGTTGCTTTATTCATAATTACCAAAGAAGCTTAAAAGTAACCAAGATGTCCTTCAGTAGATAGATGGATAAACAAACTGTGCTACATTCAGACAATGGAATGTTATTCAGCACTATAAAGAAAAGAACTATCAAGCCACAAAAAGATATGAAGAAAGATTAAATGTATCTTAAGTGAAAGAAGACAATCTGAAAAAACAACATACTGTATGATTCCAACTGTATGCTGCTGTGAAAAAGCAATCCACAAAGACAGTAAAAAGTTAATAGTTACCAAGAGTTTAGGTGAGGGAGGCATAAATAGGCAGACCAGAGAGGATTTTGAGGGCAATGAAACTATTAGCATGATACTACAATAGTGGATACCTGTTGTCACACATTTGTCAAAACCCATAGAATGTACCGCACCAAGAGTGAACCCTCATGGAAACCAGGGACTTTTGCTAGTAATGATGTATCAGTGTAAGTTCATACATTGTAATAAACGCACCACTCTAGTGGAGGATGTCAATAGTATGGACAGTTGTGTAAGTGTGGGAAAAGAGGCTACACAGAAATGCTTACTTTCTGCTTACTTTTGGTATTAATCTAAAACTCCTCTAAAAATAAATTTTATTATTTAAAAAAATTAAGGATCACCTAAATAAATAGAAACATATCCCATATTCATGGAGTAGAAGACAATATTATCCAGATAGCAATACTTTCCAATTTGATCTGAAAATTGACCATGACCCCTATCAAAATCCCAGCTGCTTTTTTGAAGAAATTGACAAGTTGATCTTAAAACTCATATAAGAATACTATGGATTTAAAATAGCCAAAACAACCTGGAAAAAGAACAAATTTGAAGAACTCACACTTCCCAAGTTCAAAACTTAATGCAATAATAAGACTGCTTAATACTGCATAATGGCAGTCACATATTAATAGAATAGAATTCATAATCTAGAAATAAATGCATATATTTATGGTCAATTGGTTTTCAAGAAGGAAACCAAGAAATTCAATGGGGGAAAAAATAGTCTTTTCAACAAATGGGGCTGGGACTTCTGAATATCTGAATATCCACATTCAAAAAAATTAAGTTGGACCCTTATTTTATACCATACACAAAAATTAACTCAAAATGGAGGAATGATCTAAATCTAAGTAATAAAACTGTAAAACGCTTACAAGAAAATGTAGGAGTGAGTCTTTGTGACCTTGGATTAGACAATGTTTTTTGTATATGACACCAAAGGCACAAGCAACAATAACAAAAAAATAGATAAATTGATGTGATTAAAATTAAAAACATTTGTGTTTAAAGAACACTATAAAGAAAACACGGTGAAACCTAGTCTCTACTAAAAATACAAAAATTAGCCAAATGTGGCAGTGTGCGCCTGTAGTCCCAGCTCCTCGGGAAGCTGAGGCAGGAGAATCGCTTGAACCCAAGAGGCGGAGGTTGCAGTGAGCTGAGGTCACACCACTGCATTCCAGCCTGGTGACAGAGCGAGACTCCATCTCAAAAAAAAAAAAAAAAAAAGCAAGAAAGAAAGAAAAGAAAATGAAAACACAATCCACAGAAAAGAAGGAAATACTTGTAAATCACATATCTGATAAGGATCAAATATCCAGAATATTTAAAGTACTGTTACGATTCAACAATAAAAAGTCAAATAACCCAATTAAAAAGTGGGCAAAGAATTCAAATAGACATTTCTCCAGAGAAGATGTATAAATGGCCAACAAGCTCATGAAAAGATATTCAACATGATTAGTAACTAGAAAATGGAAATAGAAATTGCAATAATATGCCACTTCACATCTACTCAGATGGCTATAATCAAAAAGGGACCATAACAAATCTTGGCAATGATGTGGAGAATGTGGAATCCTCATATATTGCTGGCAGAAATGCAAAATGGTGGCCGCTATGAAAAACAGTTTGATAGTTCCTCAAAAAGTTAAATATATAATTATATATAATACGATATGACACAGCAATTTGTCTTCCAGGTTTATATCCAAAATAAATGAAAGCTTACGGCCACACAAAATTTTGTACATGAATGCTCATATCAGCATTATTCACAATAGCAAAAGAATGGAAAACCCCAAGGCCATCAACTGATAAATGGGTAAACAAAATGTGATATATGTGTACAATAGAATGTTATTCAGCCCCGAAAAGGATTGAAGCACTGATACATGCTACAAAACAGAAGAAGCTTGAAAACATTATGCTAAGTGAAAAAAGACAGTAATAAAAGGCCACATACTAAATGGTTTATATGAAAAATCCAGAACAAGCAAATCTGTAGAGAAAGTAGATTAGTGGCTGCCAAGAGCTATGGAGTAGAAAGGAATGAGGAGTAACTAATTGGATTTCTTTGGGGAGGCCTGATGAAAATGTTCTAGAATTAGATAGTGGTGATGATTGCACAACTCTGTGAATATACTGGAATGTACATTTTAAAAGGATGAATTTTATGATTCCTGAATTGTATCTTAGTTGTTTAATGTAAAGAAATGAGAATAATTGTAGCATCTCTCTCAAAATGTTGCTGAGTATTAAAAATAAGGAAAGATACATAAAGCAATTAACATCGTGCCAGCCTAGAAGATGAGACTGATGATGATGATGGTGGTAGTGGCGGTAGTAGTGGTGTCATCCTGGGGAACAAATTGTGTTCACAGGTTTAAAGCCTAAATTTCATACATCAAAGTGATCCATCTGCCCTCTACCTTGTTTGTCCCCACTACTCTTTTTCCCCAAACCCCCTTCCCTGCTGATCCAACCTTTCTGGATCTGGTTCTCCTTTCGACCCCTGTTATTTAGCTCAATCCAGATAACAGTATCTACTCCTGGTAATTGTTACAGCCTTCTCTCTTGCTTGACTTGCAAAGTGAATGTGTCTCAAAATTTTCCCAAGTAGCTGCATCTTCTGACACGCAGCACTAGCACCGAGACTGGCTCAACACCCCACCTACACAACAAAACTGAAACTTCAGTCAGTCGTGTGAGGAGAGGGCATAATTTTGGAAAGTAGGAGCCTATGTCATCATTTTAATGAAGTAAGAACAGATTTTTTGGTTTGCACCCATTTGCAACATTACTGCTCACAGACAAGCTTCTCGGGGAAAGTGATTCATCAGTCAGCCATCCCATTTCAGGCAGTGGAGAAACAAATCACCATGCTGCACACATCATAAAAATGGAAATTGAGGAGGCTGTTCATTAATGCAGATTAGCTTTAAGCTTGGAATGGCTTTGATCTGCCGAGATTAATACACACACAAGAAATTCTCAGTGGGCCCTGGGTCCTTGGTAATCTATAGTCCTTATTACCTTGCTGACTAATGAACCTTCAAGTCCAGGAGGAGCAACTTCTGATCATCCATAGTCAGACTAGCCGTCTTGCAGACAGGCCAGGATCAGAGCTGCCTGAGACAAACTTCCTGTCACACTGTTGTTCCCAGCCACTGGCATCACAGGTCTTTGCCATCCCTGAGACAGGTAGGGATTGCTTCAGTTGATTTATTTTTACCAAAACTAAAGAATGATTTTGTTTTCAGATTTTTCTCAGCTACTTTTCAAACAAGCAACTGAGCACCAAGTAATCTAATGAGCTAATTAATAAAACTAGTTAATGGTTGAAGCTGGCTTAATGTGTTGCCCCTCTGAGTATCAAGGTAGAAATATATTTTAAAGAAGGCCTCAAATCCCATAATGTGAGGGATTGGTTAATGGGAGAATTTTGGCCTTGAGAAAACTGAGAGGGATTTTTTTCTTTTTTGATCATAGGGTGGAGCTTTTCAAATGCTTCAGATGCAAGCCACTGTCTATTACCATCAGATTGGAGCTGGTTTCACCATCAAATCTAACTCAAGATTGTAGGCTAGCTTTGAACAGGCACTATTGGCTACATGGTAACCTACCTCTTCTCTTCTCTTTTCTTTACCTTCCATTCTTCTTTTCCTCTTTTGTGGTCTTGTTCTCTCTCTCTCTCTCTCATATATATATATGGTCATAATGTGCTACGCTAATATGCTACTGTGCTTATTCTTTCTCCATGGAATTTGGATGACAAAAATACAAACAATGCACACACACACACACAAAAGATGTGTATCTTTAAGAACACTAACCACAATAACAAAGGCAACCATTTGGAAGTATTCCTTAAACAGCAGGCTCTGAAACTGTGGTCTCCAAACCTTTCTGAATATACCCTTACATAAGTAAATGATTCTTAAAGTGTATTTCCAACATGTATATATGTTCTATTTACAAGTTGTATACATGTACTATCATTATATACTATAGAAAGTACAGTATGAAACATTCAAAACATTTAAAAGACAAGATTAAAGTGGAGGCCAGCAAACCTTTTTAGAGTACCAGATAGTGAATATTTTAGGCTTTGCAGGCCATGTGTCCTTGACACACTACTTAACTCTGCTTTGCAGCATGAAATTATGCATTGACAACATATAAATACATGGGCATGGCTGTGTTCCACAGCCTTATTTACAAAGACAGGGGTTAGAGTGGATTCAGCCCAGGGGCCATAGTTTGCCAACCTCTGAATTAAAACATAAACATTGCTAAAAATCCTAAATATTTTCCCATACCCTCCTGGAGGTCACTGCCCAAGAACAGAAGAAGGAATATGACCAAAGACCTTTCTTGATTTTCCGATTCTTCATTGCTACTACAGAGCCTAATTTGTTCTGTTATTTCTATATATGAGACAGAGGGTACAAAACACAGCTAGGTTGGCATACAAATACTGAGCTGTGGGCTGAGTTCATTTCTAGCTATAGAATTTACTCAACAAATTATACTATCTTACTACACAAGTTTCCCAACAACTCTGTGGTTCGAATTCACACTTCAACAAAATGTCAAATTACTGTGTGTTTTGAACTTTGGAGATTCTGCCAAATAATCAAAGACATAGATATCAAATTAGAAAATCTGAAGGCACTACTAAATAATGGAAAATAAAACTCCAGCTAAAACCCTAAGACCTCTGTGAGGGTGAGAGGGTGTGTGTGGGTGTGCATGTGTATGTGTGTGTTGGGTAAACAAATACTGTCATCTTGATCTTTAAAAATATTATTGTTGCCTGTAATCCTAGCACTTTGGGAGGCCGAGGCGGGCAGATCATCTGAGGTCCAGAGTTCGAGACCAGCCTGACCAACATGATGAAACCCCATCTCTACTAAAAATACAAAAATTAGCTGGGCGTGGTGGCGGGCGCCTGTAATCCCAGCTACTCCGGAGGCTGCAGGAGAATTGTTTGAATCCAGGAGGCAGAGGCTGCAGTGAGCCGAGATTGCACCATTGCACTCCAGCCTGGATGACAGAGCGAGACTCCATCTCAAAAAAAAAAAAAA
>NW_016816274.1:267249-275504 GCF_001698545.2 Rhinopithecus bieti
AAAAAAAAAAAAAAAAAAAAAAAACCCTCCTCTGAACAGGTACTTTTCATGTCTGTGGGCAAAAGGCTCTTCCCTGTGTCTTTTCAAACACCATACAAGGAGAGTACTATGCCTCAAAGACGACTTCTTTGTACACATAATAAACATCAGTCTTGACACATTCAACCCAAATGCAAGGTGACTAAAACAAAGCAGAGATGCAATTGTTTCTCTCTCTGTTTCTTTAACATCCCAGGATATCACCAGAGTCCTCCAAAGTAGTTACATTTTTTAGCTGGAAGTGGCACAATGTAGTAATCCATGTAGTATGACTTGAGGATGGCCAAAGAGCCTGTATGTTCAAAACTGATCACCATATATGACCTCAAATATCATTATCAATTTTTTTAGTCATGGATAAATTCACCAAATATGCCAAGGCACATGGCAGGATGGTTCTTCTTACTCCCTCTCCTGTGGTTAGGTGTGGCTATGTAACTGGCTCTTACCAGTTACTGGTAATTGGCAGTCTCACATGCATTCCCAAGCTGGGGGATTTAAATGCCAGTGGGAGACCTTACAGAGCTCTTTCTCTCCGCTAATATAGTGATCTGCAACATTCAAGATGGTGGCTGCTCTGACAACCAGGGTGAGGCTACACAACCAAAACCTGTGACACTTCATTATACATATATGGCAGAAGCACAGAATAAACCCCTGTCATTTTAAGTCACTAAGATTTTGCAGATCATTTGTTAATGCGGCAGAACACAACTTATCCTTAGAGCTGCACAAACCAAACAAGGTAGATTTTCGCTCAACTGTTATCAGTAATTAATATACAATCAGCCAACAAATTATCCTTAAGAAAGAGCAGATTTTTAAAGAAATAAAGCATGGAAAATTGCTTTGCTATTTGATGGTACAGAAATCATTAACGCTCAGTATTCTGAAATACAGCACAATGCCAAGGAAGACAGACCAGAGTGAGACCATGTTGGAAATTCTTTTGTACACCTAGTGGCCTGAAAGCTATAATATATCAAGAGTCAATAATGATTGTCATAATAATTGCAAATATTTAATGAGAATTTACTATATGTTTGTTAAGCATTGTACTAAGTATTTTACTTCAAATATGGTATCCTGTTTAATCCTTATGATAACCTTATAATGTAAAAAGCTATTTCAATTTTACATGTATAATAAGAAGGAAAAAAAAGATAAGTAACTTGCTAGTTACTTTTAGGTCTGTCTGGCCAAACTGGTGTCTCAATAGAAACAGTAGTAAATAGGCCGGCCGTGGTGACTCAGGCCTATAATCCCAGCACTTTGGGAGGTCAAGGCGGGTGGATCATGAAGTCAGGAGATTGAGACCATCCTGGCTAACACAGTGAAACCCCATCTCTACTTAAAAAAAAAAAAAAAAAAAAAAAAAAAAAAAAAGTAGCCGGGCGTGGTGGCTGGCACCTGTGGTCCCAGCTACTCAGGAGGCCGAGGCAGGAGAATGGCGTGAACCCGGGAGGCGGAGCTTGCAGTGAGCCGAGATCATGCCACTGCACTCCAGCCTGGGTGACAGAGCGAGGCTCCGTCACAAAAAAAAAAAAAAAAAAAAAAGAAAAGAAAAAAAGAAATAGTAGTAAATATACAAATGATAGATAAATTGAGAGGTGGAAGGGAGGAAGATGGGGAAATAATACAGTTATAGATATAAAGTCTATAAGTCTTTTCTTATTTGGTAATACTGAATATTTACATTCCAGGCTCTTGCCAAAGAACATCATTTCAAATTGTCTGTTCTTTGATCCTTATCTGAAGCTCAACGATAAGAAATCATTTTTCCTGGATGACTGCCTAAAGAACATGCACTCTACCCTTTCTTTGAGATCAATAGCTCTTAATAATTAGGGAGAGGGCATAGACCTCCTTATAAATCTTACGAAATCTTTGTACCCTTTTCCTAGGAAAACATCAGTACACAAAATTTCAGAAGATCCTCAGACAGTCCTTTCAGGCCCAGTATGGATTCTCTGGCAGACTATGGTTTCTAAATGGTTTTTTTCTAGTGACTAACCATGAGTCACTGGACCCTGTCTCTCATAGTCCCACACTCCTAATCACATGCTGGGCCCTTGTGCTATTGCAGAGGCCTGGGAGGAAGCTTGATGGAAAAGAGTGCTCTGGTCCATGCATCTTATAGAAACTGTGGTTTATTTAGATAGGACCAACTGATGTATTCTCTGCAAAGTCTATGAGGAGGTATCAGGCAGTAGGACATTTGGTGGGTACGACTTAGCTCAGGGGATGGTGTCTTCTGCCCATCTAGGGTAATGTCCAAGCTGCTCAGGGGAAACTGCTTTATGGAACTTCTCACAGCCTAAACATGACAACTTAAAACATGAAAATAATTACTTAGTAGGGTTGCACAAACCGCAGAACGTGCCACATTTCATACTCCCAAAATGGTGCCTTTTAGGGGCCAAATTACCTCCTGGCTCTGGTTTATCCCACCCCACAACCACCAGTCTAACCTTGCTTATACCCAATTCTAACAAGTCTCGATACAAAGAATGTGACTCCTTTCCACGGCTGATGAGAGGGGAAGGCCTCTCTCAAGATGAGTGTCAATGTGACATTAAGGGAGAAAAGCAGGTTACAGTTTTACATGCAAAATAAGTAATTGCTCCATCACTGTTTATAAAAAAAGTAGAAAAAATACCAAAACGCTAATAGTAGTTACCTCTAGAGAGTGAGATTGAGTTTCATTTATCATATTTGCTGGTTTTTTTTTTCAAATTACCTATATAAGCTTACATTTTTTAATGTTCGTAACCAGAAAAGAGTACACAATATAAAAAGTATGTGATAACTGTCGGCTCTTGCTAGCAACTCCAAATACAACTGCTGGTTCTTACCGTAGAGGAAGACAAGGCAACGAACATTCCTGTGCTAACAACTTCATGCTCATTATTTCACTTAATCTTCACAGCAGGCCTATGACATAGATATTATCCACCTCTGTAATGGAAAGGAAAAATTCTCTGAGACTTACGGCAATTTAATCCCGTAATGACCTGGCTAGAAAGCAGCAGTGCTGAATTTTAGTCTCAGATCTGACTATCTGATCTATCTGACTTTTACAACCTGGACACTTTCTCATAGAGTAGCACTAGTCAAACAATGAAATGATTAAAGTTGGTGTTTTCGCCTTCCAAGTCGCAGATATGATTGTTTAAAAAAAAAAAAAAAAAAAAAAAGTCTGTGTTTTGTGGACTATGTCCAGGCTAGGGAGGAAGTCAATGTTTGTCTCATTAAAGCCAAGACTGCCAATCCACTGGATGCACTGCTCCTCTCTATGGAGCACAATAAAGCTTCAGAACTTGCAGAAGTGTGAGAGCAGAGCCCAGTAATCAAGTAAGGAGCCATAACAAGGAAATAAGGTCCCCACCTGCAGTCACAGAGCAGACCAAGACCCAGCAGTCAGTCACTGCTCTGCAATGTGGGCTCCCATGCAGGCCTGCTCAGCTTTCCACTCTCTTCCCAGAGATTCCTGGAGAAAAACAATGTTTCTCTCATTGCAAGACTATAGGGCCATGCCCAGGGCCAAGAGTGAGGCAGGATTTGGCCGGAATCTGCATCAGATGGCTGCACAACTGGTACAGTGGATAGGAGACTGAAGCTTATAACGCCAAGGTTGCTGTTTCATTTCTGTTATCTTTCTATGAAGAAAATCTTTGCACAATTTGCAGAGTCTGCACTGCTAATCTCTACCAGCTGTCTTACAAATGCCTGTGTTGGGCTAATGTGAGCCTTCCGGGAGGCTGAGGGAAAGCCAGAAGCATTACTTGTGATGGGCCATCTTTGTCAACTGTGACTTTAAAATACCAAGACTTTTTTTTTTTTTTTTTTTTTTCCCTGAGACGGAGTCTCGCTCTGTCACCCAGGCTAGAGTGCAGTGGCACGATCTCGGCTCACTGCAACCTCCGCCTCCCAGGTTCAAGTGATACTCCTGCCTCAGCCTCTGGAGTAGCTGGGATTGGATTATAGGCATGTGCCAGCATGCCCAGCTAATTTTCGTATTTTCAGTAGAGACAAGGTTTCACCATGTTGGCCAACCTGGTCTCAAACTCCTGACCTCAGTTGATCCTCCTTCCTCGGCCTCCCAAAGTGTGGGGATTATCGGCATGAGCCGCTGTGCCCAGCCAAAAATAATGAGACTTTTTGAGACATTCTGATATCACTAATATGAAGAGAAACTCTCATCCTTCCTCAAATTTACTGTGTGATGATAAAAAGATAGAAAAGAGAACAAGCTCATAGGAGCACTAAGAATAGGAAGGGTGGATCACTGACCGAGAACACGTGTGTGCAGCCTTCCAGAGGGTGAAAAGGAGAAGGGAGTGTCCTTGTTGATAATGAGATGGAGGAAGCCACAGCACAGAGTATGCTGAGGAAAAACGCTGTGGGGATGGGAGCCAATCCTCCCTTCACCTTTGCACAATTTTTCCATGACTTGCCGTGTTAGTTTCCTATTACAGTTGTAACAAATTACCACAAATTCAGTGGCTTAAAACCAGGCCAATTTATTTTCTAACAATTTTGGAGTTCAGAAGTCTAAAATGAGACCCCAACACTAAAATCAAAGCCTGCATTCCTTCTGGAGGCTCTAGAGAAAAATCTGTTTCCATGCCTTTGCCAGTTCTAAAAGCCACCCACATTCCCTGGTTTGTGGCCACATCACTCTTACCTGTTTATTCATTGCCACATCTCTTCTGACTGACCTTGCTGCCTTAAGAACCTTTGTGATTAGATTGGGTCCACGCAGGTAATCTAGGAAAATCTCCTCAAGATCCTTAACATAATACTTTGTGAAGTCCCTTTAGCCTTGTAGAGTAACATATTTACAGGTTCCAGAGATTAGCATGTAGATATCTTTGGGAGTCATTATTCTGTCTACCACACTCGGTAAGGAGGCACAAAGAGTGAAGTGAGAAGCAAGAGAAGAAACAAGGCTTTACATGTAACAATCCAAAGCGGCCACGGAGGGTAGTTCCACATGCGGCACTCAGAATAACTAGCCACAGAAATACGTACTCCAGAATAAAGCTGGATAAACATTTGCCAATAAAATTGAACAGTCTGCCAAGGAAGTTCTTGGGGTCCCCTACAAGAGGAAAAGTTGTAGATGAACACAAGGAACAACTGATCCTGGAGGAGAGAGAGATGGTGTTACCTGGTGTTTAAAAAAGTGAATGACTAATAGTGGTGAAAAGGCTGAATAGATTAGGGCTCACCCACACCACGCCTTTTAAAAGAATGAATATCAGTTATACGAAGAGGTTTCCATAAGATGTTCTTGAGTGAAAAATACCAAGCTCAATTAAAAAAATGAAGACTCTCCCAAGAAAGTATGTATTTCCCAAACTCTCTGCTTTTTCTCACACTGTTCCTTCCACTTAAAATATCCTTCCTCTCTGCTATCCGTCTCCTATCTCTGTCTAGCAAATCTTTTCCTTGTTGAGTACAAAGTAGTTTAACCTTTTCAAAAGAACAGAACAAAAATATGATTTAAAATATAAAATGTGTAACCATTTGACTTAGAAATCTTTTATCTGTGAATTTACAATGAGGAATTAAATCCTTAAGTGGAACATGAGGCATATATAAGGAATTTTATTGTAGCAAAAAAAGATGAACGCAATCTAAATATTCGTTGCTGGAGGATTAGACAGTTGGGGTATGATTCAAATGCTTGCCAGAATATTATGCAGCCATTAAAAATGATGATGGAGGTCATATTAAACATAAAAACTATCTAGGACATATTTGCTGTGTAAGTGATAAAGATCAGTTACAGAATATATTATGATCCATGATGAAATTAGGTCTATCTGTGATATATCCATATTTATTTATAGAGAGATTGGCGCTGAAAGGATTCTGTAATGCATTTTAACAGTGCTTATCTTTTTCAGACTTGAGCTAGTTTTAGTGTCTTTTTCTTCTTTATTTGAGAATACTAATTCCCAAGGTTATGGTATTAGGAGGTGGGGCCTTTGGGAGGCGATTGGGTCGTAAGAGTGGAGCCCTCATAAATGGGATTAACGTTCTTATAAAAGAGGCCCCAGGGAACTGCCTCATCCCTTCCGCTGTGTGAGGACACAGTGAGAAGCTACCACCTGTGAACCAGGGAAAGGGCCCTCACCAGATGCCAAATCTGCTGGCGCCTTCATCTTGGACATAGCAACCTCCAGAACTGTGAGAAATAAATTTGTTGTTTATGAGTAACACAGTTTTTTTTTTTTTTTTTTTGAGACAGTGTCTCGCTCTGTCACCCAGGCTGGAGTGCAGTGGTGCGATCTCAGATTCAAGTCATTCTCCTGCCTCAGCCTCCTGAGTAGCTGGGACTATAGGCGCCCGCATGGTATTTTCCTATAACAACCTGAAAACACTAAGAAGTATACTGTTTTAATTTTTACCCATGATATATTATGTTTTACAAAAACAATAGTGCTCTTTTCTAAAAAGGAGACCATAGCTCTGTAAGTTCCTAATTTTAGAGTGTCAAATTATGTTTACTAGACTTAATAAAGTAACAACAGGCATTTACTAAGCATTTGCAATATACCAGACCCCATCCTGAGTACTTTTACATTTATTAACTTATCCTCACAACAAACTTATGAGGCACGTTTCCCATTTTGCAGGAAAGGAGTTGAAGCGTAGAAAGGTCCCTTACTTTAGAAAACTTAACTGTGGCATTTTACGAAGATCTTGAACAGTTTTGAAACAGTAAGAAAGTTTTCTATTTAACAGCACTCACCTCATTATCTAGAAGTGACCATTGTCCAGGACCTCTTACTCAGTCTTTAATTTCCTAAGCAATCTGATTTTTAGCATACAGCTTTAACTCTCCATTCTTAACTAGGTGCTCTCTCCCCAATGTATTTTCTGCCACCTTTTAAAGCACACCATGATGCAGCTTTCTGGTTGTAATTGGTTGTGGCCATTTGCATGCACCGGTATTCTGTGTGATTATAAAAATTATTATTTGCAAAATTTTCTTTTATGCTGAGATGCTTAGAAGGTAAAGGGGGTCAAGCGCAGTAGCTCACACCTGTAACCCCAGCACTTTGGGAAGCAGAGGCGGACAAATCTCTTGAGGTAAGGAGTTTGAGGCCAGCCCAGCCAACATGATAAAACCCCAGTCTCTACCAAAAATACAAAAATTAGTTGGGCGTGGTGGTGCGTGCCTGTTCCTAGCTACTCACGAGGCTGAGACAGGAGAATTGCTTGAACCTGGGGACCTGAGGTTGCAGTGAGCTGAGATAGCACCACTGCACTCCAGCCTGGGTGACTGAGAGAGACTCCATCTCAAATAAACAAAAAACAAAAACAGAAACAAAAAGAAAAAAAGGAAGGTTAAGGGAACATGATAAACAACTCACACTTGTTTAAATTGTTGTCATACAGAAAAAACAATTCAGCAAACACAGCAACCTAACGTCCGGGCACTCCACATTTCAGAGCACCCAGTGGAAGAGATGTAATTACTATGGTTAATTGGTTCCTGGTAAAATGTCACTGAGAATGAGAACTCATTAATACATCATTTCAGCCGCTAGAGACACCAGGTGCTCTTACTTAGGGTCTGCTCTGTGGTATTCTGACATCTTTCTCTGGGTTACATCCCTCTTTGAAGGAGAAAATGTAAACATCCATTTGTATATTATGATTTGGAACTCATTCCATACAATTTCTGTAAGAAATTAAAAACCATATAAATTATCTAGCCAGGTAAACTGCTACATAATGCAGGGAACTCCATGTGAGATTTCTGCCTAAAAGCCTGACCTTTCAGCATTAAGCAGAAGGGTGAGTTTGATAAATATAAATGACTAGGAAAAAACACTCTCTTTGGCTTGTTTTTATGGATATTATTTTGGAAATTTATTTTAAAAAACTCATAGGACTGACAGAAAACTTTTCATATCAGAAATATCTCACAGGTCATATTTCCACATCCGAGAATTCAATCAGCCCTAGAGAGGAGAATAGTTTAGGAAAAACTCCTAAATATATTCCACTAATTTTTTTAATTGTCTCTTCAGTTCTCCTGTGCCTCAACATTCATATAACTTTGAAATCTCTAAGAAATTGAAGTTGAAAAGGGAATATCGATGATAATGATAAAAAATGATGAAGGAGAAGAAGGAGAAGGAAGAAGGAAGAAGAAGGAGGAGGAGGAGGAGGAGGAGGAGGAGGAGAAAGAAGGA
>NW_016816274.1:275773-297336 GCF_001698545.2 Rhinopithecus bieti
AGGGAGGGAGGGAGGGAGGGAGGGAGGGAGGAAGGAAGGAAGGAAGGAAGGAAGGAAGGAAGGAAGGAAGGAAGGAAGGAAGGAAGGAAGAAGAAGGAGGAGGAGGAGAGGAAGAAGAAAGAGGTGGAGGAGGAGAGAAGAAAATGGTAGTGGTATTGATGGTTATGATAGTGATGCTGATAATGGTGAAGATGATGGTGATGGTGAGATGACGATGATGAGGTAGTAGGAAGATGATGGGTACCTTTTTGCCTTAATCACTACCACTACCATTCAGGTTCTGAACATATCTGAGTACCTTAAAAAGTCAATCTTTGGGACAGAAAAGGTAAGCTACATCTCCACGTTAAACATGTTGCCTTCTTACTTTTTGGTTATTCTTTTTTGCACCAATCTCTCTATCACCTTGACAAGAGATACTTGTTGCATCTTCAAACTGGTAAATTTTTTTAGCCAAATAGGTTTGGCCTCCAAAAAAAAGGAGGGGACAGAGAGACCTTCTTACCAGAAAAAAAGAAATTGTCTCTATGCTAACAATACTCCTTCTTGAAAAGCATTTGTGCTATTTCAAATGAGTGTTTATTAACAAGGAAAATTCATCTTGAAATGTTAAATGAGAAAAATCAGGTTACAAAACAGAATACACAGCACGATGCTCATTTTGTACAGCGATATGACATTAATATGTAGTTTCCCCTGGGTTGCAGAAATATAAATGATTTCATGTGTTCTTAGAGTTTGTGTTTTGCTTTGCTTATTTGCCAAACTTTATTTATTTATTTATTTATTTATTTTTGCAATGAGCATGTGATACCTTTTGTGATGAGAAAACAATATTTATGGAGCCTATGCAAAGAAAGAGGATTTATTTTTTTCTGGCTATGGCTAGAATACTAAAGCTGTAAATGGAATGCTCACATTGGGAAGGCAGTGAAGCCTGAAAGCACAGACCTGACCTACCTGCTAGAGCTGAGCTTACAGCAGTGAAGGAGCTCTCAAGGAAAAAAAAAAAGAAAAGAGAAGAAAAGATAACACGAAGTATCAAAGAGGGAACATTTCTAAGGGTCAGGGAGAGGTGTGTGAAGGAGAAAGAGTTTGTTTCAGCTCAGCAAATACCTATTTATCACCTGCTCTATACTAAGCATTGAGCTTCACAGCAAGATAGAGAATCAGAACCTGCATGAACCTACCCCTGGATGAAGCTAGAGCCCAAAAGGAGAGAGGAGAAATGAGAATGTTGATGCCATGGGAGAAGCACATCATGAAGGTGGGCACCAAACTAGTTTCCATGAAATCCCAGAGAGGCCTGGGAGGGAGGATGTGAAGGTGGGTTCCTCAGAAAGATGGGTATGGAAGGACAAGTGAAACTAAACAAGGGGAAAAAAAGAGAGAACCTTTGAGGCAGAAGGATTGACATTCACAAAGACACAGTCAGTAAACAGCAAGGTGTGTTTGCAGAGCAATACGGAGGGTTGGATATGAGGTATGTGAACATCGCCAGAGTGACAAGCAGAGCAGAGAATGCTGATGAGGTTGGGAAATCAGACTCCTGGACATCAGACAAGGCAGCTTAGAATTTAACTTGTAGGGGTGGAAATCCATATATAGATTTACGGATTTATGTGGATTGACAATGTTGAGCCCTGTGCTCCCAGAAAACAATGATGGTTAAGAAAACCCCCATTTTTTGTGTTCCTGAAATGGCTTACCATAAAAAAAGCATCCTGTTCCATGTGACTTAAGCAAGACTTGCCATCTACTCTTTCTCAAGACTCTCATAAGACTTGTGGGTGCCTCTTTTATTTACCTATGACAAGGCTGAACAGTCCTCTGCCCTTTTGCTTGACCCTGTTGCTAAGGCCAGAAACAGACTGTACTAGTTTCTTAGAGTTGCTGCAACAAAGCACCACATATGGGTGGTTTAAAGTCAACTGAAGCTTATTATTTTCCAATTCCGAAGGCTTGAAGTCTGAAAGGACCACGTTTTTTTCCAGGCTCTAGGGGAAAATCTATTTCATGCTTTCCTCTGGCTTCTGGTGTCACCAGCAATCTTTGACATCCCTTGGCTTGTAACTGTAACTCCAGTCTCTGCTTCTTATCACATGGCATTCTTCTCCCTGTGCAACTCTACTTTCTCCTTATCTTATATGGACCTATAGTATTGGATTAGTACCCATCCTAATGACCTCATCTTTTTTTTTTCTTTTCTTTTCTTTTTTTTTTTTTTTTTTTTTGCGGAGACGGAGTCTCACTCGGTCACTCAGGCTAGAATGCAGTGGCACAATCTTGGCTCACTACAACCTCCGCCTCCTGGATTCAAGCAATTCTCTTGCCTAAGCCTCCCTAGTAGCTAGGATTACAGGCATACACCACCACACTGGGCTAATTTTTGTATTTTAGTAGAGAAGGGGTTTCACTATGTTGGCCCGGCTAATCTCGAATTCCTGACCTCGTGATCTGCCCACCTCGGCCTCCCAAAGTGCTGGGATTACAGGCATGAGCCACCGCACCTGGCCCATGACCTCATCTTAACTTGATTACATCTACAAAGACTCTATTTCCAAATAAGGTCACATACACAGGTACTGGGAGTTAGAACTTCAACGTATATATTGGGAGACACAATTTGACTTATAACACAGCACCGCCAACTTCACATTCCTTATCCCACGAGTTATTAGCTGAGATTAGACCTGTTTGTGCCTCTGAGACTAGCCAACCATAGGGAAAAAAAAAAAATCCTGCCCAGATAACTGAGACCTTTCCTGTTTGCAAAACAATCCCAGCTATAAACCATCCCTCTTGCAATATGCTTACCCCTCCTCATAAAAGTCTAAGGCAAAACACCTTGCTCAAACACTCTAATCTTTGGATCTGGGTGCTCTCCCTATTGCAATAACCTGAATAAAATCAGTCTCCTTACTTGTTTAGTTACCTTATTTGACAGGGTAGGGTGTCAAACCCAGATGCTCCCATGTAGTTTGAGTAACAATCCAGAGGTGGGCAGTGAGGGCTAATAGTAGATGCTGGCTGGCATATGCTGTAGTAAATACCGAGGTGCTCAGTCCAGAACCCCCCAGAGGACCACCAAACTCACACCCTGGCAGTGCTGAGAATGTCAGCTGCTGATGGCTCACAGCTACATCCCTTAGGGGAAAGTGCCTCTGTTTACTCACTGTTAGTGCTCTAAGGATTAGACAGATGTGACAGAATGATATATGTGTGGCTTATCACTTTGAACTATAGGTATTCCTCCCACCCCACCCCCACCCCCACCTTCACAAATGCAAAAAGGAATTCAAGCCTGGTGTCCACTTTTCCTGTGTGCTTTTGGGTTGCAGGGATCAAAAGCTGATGTGCACTCAGGAGGTAACACTTCCCCCATGAGGGCTTCTGTAGCCAAGACCCACGGCTCCTGAAAGCAATGAGACTGAATGGTCCTAGAGCAATGGAGTTGGGTTAGGCAGTGCAAGTGGAAGCAGCCACATCAACAGCAGCTGTCATTTTTTTAAGAGAATCTGAAAAGCAGACTATGTTTTTGGCCCCTTAAAGTGCTAGAAGAGGTGCTAGAGTTAGCTCAGGGATGCTGGGAGATTACACATCAAGAGAGGTGTCCTTGGGAACAGCAGCCAAAGATGCCATGCTAATGCTCGACGGGAAAGCAGTGAAGCCAACCACCTCCAAATGGACCACATAAGTTTGAACCATGAGAATCTTAACCATCACAATGATGCTCTGCAGACCAGAGGCCCGTCTGCCATTCCCACTCCCCTGATCCTTGTGTACCTGCGTGGAAATGGAGTGGTCTTCCAAAAAAAGGCTGTGATCTAATTTCTCACCTGCTGGAGAATTAAAGTCAGGACAAATTTGATTTATAAAAATAAGACACTTCTTACCACCCGCCGCCCACCCCACCAAGAGTGCAGATCAAATGTTTAACTTCTATAGAGGCAAACGCAAGCCAGGCATACAGAAGTACATAAACAAGACAGCTATTGATTGCTGATTTGAGCACTGTGTGTCTCCCCAAGCTCCAGCTTAGTGATCATAATTAATGCCCTCTGGAAATCCATTCATAAGGGAACTTAGGTGGATCATCCTTCTCAATGCCCTGCAAACAAGAATACCTCCCTGTCTCCTACTTGTTCCTCATCTGTTTTGTAAACTGAAAATTAAACTGCCATGTCCGGGTCCAAAATGATTTAAATCAATTTGAATACAAGCAGATACTTGGTACAAATCCCTGGAATGTGATACACAAAGGCAGGATCAGCAGGTCTTTCCCACCCTCATGGTAACTGGAAAAAAAAGGAATAGAGTGTCCCTCCTCCCAAAAATCCCCCTCATCTGGGTCTCTGTTTCCAAACAGCTGCTGGATAATATCATGAGAAGGCAGACTCTCAAACCCACCTGGCACAACAAACCCAACCAGCACAGTCAGGGAGAGATGCTGGCTGGCTACAGGGAATGCTCAGGATAGGAGGAAGAAAAGCCGTAGGAATTGAAATGGAGTCACTTGTGCCAAGACTTAAAAAAAAATGGAATCGGGAGGAAGGGTTACTTTGCAGAGAATGAGCCCCTCCCAGGGAATCTGCTTGAGTTGTAGAATGTTCCTTTGTGTTCATTTGCTTGAATCTCCTGTTGCTGCTTATTCCCTCAAGAATGTGGAAGTCCTAGCTCAAGTCCTCTGCAGTGGGACGCTGTTTTCCTCTCAGCCTTGTTCTCCACCATCCTCTCCCCTTCCACCAGGTGGAGTCAGGGAGGTTCCTAAACACTTCAGGCCCACCCTATCCCGTTCTCCCTGCTGCTCCTCCCTCTCCCTAGACTCCCCTTCCTAGTTTCCTCGTGTCTCTGTAACTGTTTACTGGCCCTTGTTGGGTGCCAGGGAAACACCCTTCTGCAGCCTCTCCCTTCCACGCCCCTCGACATCTTAGTACCACAGCTGTTCAGGGTCTCTCAGGCATAAGAAAAGTCCCATCTGAATCATTCAGATTCACCTTTCAGGAACTGAAAAGTCCAGACCAGTATCAATTAAAATCAAACCTCCCCTGCAATGTAAAGGCTTTCTCATTCCCCCAGTCCATGCCTGACTTATACGGAGGGAAAGGGCCTGGTCTGGCTCTTCACTCTTCCTCCACCTCCATCTCTCTCCATCTGCTCCCCCTTCCTCTCAAGATCAGGAGCCCAGGAGGAGGTGAGAGAAAGTCAGGACACTTTGCCTAACTGGTGTCATTCTCCTTCACCAGCAACACCTTGGCGTGACAAGTATTCCACTTCGGGGCTACATGTGAATTTTGGGGTGATCCCGGGGACTCCATGCTACTGTCAACCTAAAATAACAACAGAGAGAGATTTGCCAAAGATAATGAGTTTATTCCAGAATGGAGAGAAGGATTGCAATCCAGGAATATATGTGCCATGGCAGCCCATGGGGGACCGTGGCTGCACCGAGAGAGGCAAGGGACGGAAAGGATTTTTAAAGGCAAAATGAAGAAGGTTACATAAGTTGTTTTGAAATAATTGTTCTTGGCTACAAGGATCAATAGCAAGGGTGGCACCAGGCCAAGATCAAGTGGGCAGTTGCTGGGGCAGACGTCCTCTCAGAGGCATTTTTTTGTGTAAGGCTGTGGTGGCCTCTCTTCAAGGTTATGGTTTTCGGAAAGTCCTTGTAATCGTTGTTACCATGGGCATGTGTGCATGACAGCCCCTCCTTTATGGCTTCCCGACTCCATTTTTTTAAGGCTTGGCACAAGTGACTCCATTTAAATTCCTATGGCTTATACACAACACAATACCTGGACAAAGAGGAGAAACCCCTCATGACTTCCTGTATTCTCCCTCCCGTCACCTCTCACCCCTTTATACATCCATAGCTTTTGGTGGCTGAGTCCTCATCTGCCAGACCACCCTCTTCAGTCTGCCCCCATGACGGCCCAGGACAACCTATGTGCCACAGCATCCAGGTGGTCCCCAGGAAACTGACCAATCCCTGGCAGTTCAAGTGGTGGGAATGCAGGCAGTCTCATAGCTCTGACATCATAGGCTGCTCCCACTAGCACCCACCTTCAAAATTACCCCTGCAAGAAGCAGGCACCAGTCTTTATGCTCATAATGCCGTCTCACTTTCAGGGGTTTGTACAAAGTTCACACAAGAACCCTCTCGTTATGTTCTCTTTGGGGGGCAACTTTGGACCAGGCCTACATTTCAATTGCTTAGCAAGCATCAGGCGCAGGAGGAGACTGTGGGGGCTTTTCTCTCTCTTGTCTTGGGGGAGGAGCATGTCCCCTCCCTCTTTCAGATGGAAGGGAGAGGACATGCCCCACCACTTTCACTAGGCAGACAGCGTACTAAAACTCCCAGCAAGGGCCTCTTCTTGCAGCCTTCATGATCTTCTGCCTTTATAAATAGGTGGTAGGATGTGGGGGGTACAGAAGTGGGGAGTGGGCAGTGAGGATCACAGCCACCTCTAAGTAAGCCTTGTCTATGTCTGACAGCTCCTTGGTGAGCTCTTTAGACTGTAGGAATAATTAGGTCATGTTGTTTTCAGCTTTAAGGCTTCTGTAGAGAATCTGAAACAACAGAAAAAGTTTTGCATGTGATCTTGCTACATCTTCCAACGCTCCCAATCCTTCAAAGCCCCACATCAGCCCTGGCCTCTCCAAGAAACCTTTCTGTTCTGACAACTCAGGCTCTCACTGAGAGCTCCTTTCTGGAGCATCCAATGCACTTGATGTCAGCACAACACATTCTGATGAGTAAATATATTCTGTCTCATGTTGGTCTCTTGCTGTTTCTCCATGTTGGTCCCAATAGCACAGCAGACTTTTTGAAGCTGGAGACTGTGCTTTATGTTTATTTTGTATCCCCTATGGCTTCTACCACTTTACTGTCAACATAAAGGTGCTCAATACATATTTGAAGTTAGTTGAATGGAATTTTCAATCAGACACATGCTGGATGGAGAGAGAGCCTCAGTGTGGTTAGGGCTGGAATACATGAAGCAGAAAAGACAGATTGCACATGAAGTTTCTTTCTGAAATTTAGGCATTGCAAAATGGAACAGAGACTTTGTAAAGATAACGTATGCTGTCATTCCTTGGAGTTGGATCATGTTGTTTACATATTTTTGGGAATAATAACCTGGCGTCAGGATCCAATGTATTGGGTTCATTTGTGTACACAGCCCCCGGGCGCTAAGACAGAGAGGTGAGTGGAGAGAACTAGGACGTGGGCTTCTTCCATATCCCAGCCTAAACCCCTAGCCACCAAGAAGTTATAGTGATGAGACAGGAGTGGCCAACACTCAAATATGGCGGGAAATCCCTATGGTGCTGTAGGTTTGATGGGCATGTCCCCTTCTCCTCTCCTGTTCTCCCTCTCCTTTCTCACACCCAAGCACACAAGGACATGCACATACAGCGCACCAGGAGAAAGTTTTTTGCCAAAATGCAAGTAAACAATACTGGCTGAGCCAGTTCTCTTCCCTTACCTTTTCTCACCTTCTCCACCAGTGGAGAATTTTTTTCAGGAAAGATTGTAATACTGTTCAACCCCATCAAGGTGCACTTTAATCCATTTAACTTTGAGATAACTACTTTGGATAAATAAAAGAGGAGCCTGCAAGCTAATGCGTTCAGAAGTATTTCAGTTAACATCAACACCCAAAGCAGTATAACTGCATCCCCATAAGCCAGAGCAAGAAATCCAGCCTTAATTCATTCCCCACCTCCCCCACCCCACATGGTTACCTATATAGTTATGGAAACCCTGAGGCATGTACTATCACTTCATTCCAAAGCTGATGGAGTTAGGGGTCCTCAGCCTCAGGCCCTGATAGATGCACAGATATCCCACGTCTTCCTTTGAATCAGGGAGGCAGCACAAAGACCCTCATATGCTCTTACACCTGCTCCTTCTCCAGTCTTCCACACTCTGCAAAGGGGCAGTGGCCGTACTTTCCTGGACCCACTGGAACAGGAGGTCCCTCTTCTATGCCAATCAGATGGTTTCTTTCCCTGAACACCCTCCGAAACTTCTCCCAGGGCTCAAAGGTTACTTTGGAATAACGGTAATGGTCACAAGATATAATGATATAGGTCATAAGAGTGAAACTGATTTAGAAGCAGTTGTGGATCATTTATACTCGACCTGTCCTTCTTGGGCCACAGCCAAAAAACAAAAAGTAGGGCTAAAGAGAAGGCACTAGGGGCTCTTCTCCTCACCCTCTGCATCCAGTTAGCATCCTCTACTCCTGCAAAGAAAGGCTCTAAGGGTTAAATATTAACCTGGGGGAGTGGAAGCACCTGGGTCGCATGAGTTGTATCTCTGCTTGGTCCTATGGCTGATGGCATCGTATTCTCCAATGTCATGATTCTTTTTATGTGACAAGGAGTTGAAGAAAGGGATGCTGAGCGAAGGAGTCCATATATTCTCCATAACTCGAATTACTACAATGAATTGCTCCATTACTCACCTTTGCACTGGACATTAATCACAAAAACAAAAAACTGCAGAGCCAGGAAGTTAGTGAGGATGTGCTATTTCAACCCTACACCCTGTGCCAAGTGGATGCAGCTGCAATGAGGAATCTGCAGGCTCCCCCTTCCCATCTGTTTTTAAACCATTAGTACAGAAGTTTGTGGGAGAAACTCACAGCCGTGACTGGGATAGAGCTGGACTCCTGGGAAAGGCTTGCTGAAATTCAAATCACTTGTGAGTCACCTGCCTACAAAGGACATACTAGATCCACCTCTGGCTCCTAGTGTTTCCCATTCGCCCTGCCTGCACAGGCTCAGGCCTGATTATACCAAACTGCTTGAAAATCTGAAATATTGAAAACATTCATACTAAAGAATATTATGTAACCACCAAAAAAAATTAAAAGTATTTGATATCACATAAAGAGATAAATTATTAATGTAAAAAGCAAGTTACCAGAAACTATGCAAATGTAATCTCACTTGTCTGTATGTGTATACATATTTATTATATAAATGTTATACACATGTTATACATGTGTGTATATATATATTTTATATTTTATGTTAAGAGATATATATATATCTTAACAAAATATATACTATTCTATTTCCCACAAACCTGTGGGAGACAGGCTCAAATTTGAATCTAAGTATACATACAGAAAATAAATACACACAAATAATATGAAAGTTGATCTTTTACTAAAATGAAAATATCTTCTTTCTCTGTCGAGTGGAATATTCAGCCAAGTGAGTATTCTATTATTTTTTCAAAGCTTGACTGAAGCATTGTTTAGGGAATAAGTGGCCGGGAGAATTAAAACAAATCTACAAGCACAATAGAAAATCATAGAAGATTGTCTGAAAATTTTAAACTGAGAAAAAGTTTTCAGAAATTATAACAATCTTTATATGTTTATTGCAGCCATGAAAGAATATGAATTTAAGGACGTTTTTTGTTTTGGGAGTTTCTTTCCTCAAACTTTGCTGTTTCAAAAGCACCAGGAGTAATGCCGATCACCACCGTCACTGCCCAGCAAACTCAGAGTTTGTCACACACCAGGCACTGTTCAAAGTCCTTAACATACTAGTTTGATCCCCCAAATAACATTAATAACATTATGTTATTTAATCCCCCAAATAACATAATTTTAAGAATTTAAAAACATAGTTTTTTAAATTCGCATTATTTTAATGATTAAACAATTATAATCACTGTCCTTTTCCAAGCAGATCTGGGTCTTCAGCACTGTTGGGGTGGACAGCACCCTCTTCCCTGTCCCTTTCTCTCTCACTACTTCCCCATCCTGGTACACATCTACCCCTTTGCACTCAATTCCTGAAGTCCTCTGCCTGCCTCTACTCTGAAATCTGATTACTCTTTTCTAATTGGAAAGGAGAGAGAAGATGGAGAAGAAGAAGGAGACCAACAGGAGAGAGAAGACATGATACAGGGGTGAAGGCTGCCTGATAGCTGCCACTACATGGCCTCTCTGACTGGGACTGAGGCTCTTTTTGTTGGAGGGTGAAGCCCAATTGCTGGAGAACCAATTTTGAAAGGAACCTTTCTGGGACTCTGACATCAACAGAATAGAAAATCCGTAGCCCACCCTCAGGGGAAGCTTGTCTCTCACCATCTGCTCACACAGCCCAGTCCTGCCCCCAGACCACTGGAGACCACTGCTTCAGAAACACCAGGAAGAAGCACCCTTACCAGGGTCACCAGTGTTCTTAAAATAGGCACCATCAGCGGCATCTTTAGGTGAGCTGGTGGAGGAAATTGATCAGTAGGAATCAGCGTAGGAGAAAAGGAGCTCAGTGCCTGTGTCACCAAGGCTTCCAGATGTAGCAAATAGTTAATACATCAGTATATTCATATGGTACAAAAGAAACACCTTAAACATACAGAAGGGAAGATTCTGTTTGAATAGAAAGAGAATATTGTGGACATGGCTACCCTAAACCGGCCAGTAAAGATGCTGCTTGGACAACATTTACTGTCCTTGCCTTTAGTTCTACTTCATGTATTAAGCAGGATGTCAAAAGCCAAAGTATGTCCACGGAGTGGTGACCAAGCTGAGAGAATACCCTGGTAAGGAGTGATCAAAGTTCTCTACACCTTCAACCTTAAAAAGAAGAAGACATGGTAACTCTGTTAATATTTAAAGGGCTGTCAGATGGAAAATTAATTGCACTTTTTCACCAGTACCCAGAGAAGAACTTGAGTCTGTGGAAGAGTTTATGGAGAGTTTTCAGCACAGGATGAAGAGGTTGATCATTCCCAGTCTGACAAAGGAGTGGGCTGTCCATTCCTGGAAGGGTTGAAACCATAAAAAATGGCTCGTGTCTGTGATGGCCGGGATGTGATATGCACATTGCCTAGGAGATTGGATTGGATGACTGCTCAGGTGCTTCCAATGCTGAGATTTAAAACCCAAATATCTCAGAAACATTATTTCCAATTCTTAAGAAATCTGATTCAGGCTTTGGAGTTTTCCTATCTATAGAAGGCATTGATTACATTAAAATGCCTTCACATAAATTGAGCATAATGAATAGGGTGTTATCATGAAGACAGCACTGAAATAGGCAATTAACAAGCCTGGTTCTGCTCCAGAATGCTCTGCATAGTCACTTGAAAGAGAAATCACTCAGGGTCTCTGAGCATCAATTTCTTCATCTGTAAAATGGATATTATTCGTAAGAAGAAAAACTCATTGGCAATAAATCAAATGAATCCCCAGCCACTGGAGCATTCTGGGTGCTCCCCAAAAGTCAGCACTGGCCCGTCACAAATCCAGAAGGCAGGCAAAAAGCCCCCCTTGGTGCTTTCGCTTGTCCCTTTTCACAGGCATTTCCTCACTTCAACTACATCCTTCCCCTCAGAATCTTGCACCCACTGCTTCCAGTTCTCCCCTGTCACAGAGGAAAGAAATCTGGAAAATTATTTCAAATAAAGGCATTAGAGACTTTAATATGCTCAACCTTACAGACAAGTTGGTTTTTAAGAGCAAGTATCCAACAGGCAGAGGCAACGCAAAACCCAGTGAGTGGGACTGCAAACTCCATGGCACCCAAATGTGGGGCTTTACATTCGGAGAGAGAAATCTTCCTGCCATGCCTCCGAGAGGCAGG
The DNA here is from genome assembly GCF_001698545.2 of Rhinopithecus bieti. Lineage (NCBI taxonomy): Eukaryota > Metazoa > Chordata > Mammalia > Primates > Cercopithecidae > Rhinopithecus > Rhinopithecus bieti. The sequence continues at coordinate 287,390 of NW_016816274.1, forward strand.
TGGCTTAAAGATTTCTTAAATGTGGACCCCAGAGAATTTTTTCTCCCTTACTAAAGGGACTCATCTTCGAATTGAAGAGTGATTGAATGGAGCAGCATCAAGCATCACCTCCTAATAAATGCAGCTGCAGAGACAGCTAAGCAATGTGAATTTCCAGCCTGTTTGGCCAAAGCTGTTATCATCTAAGATATCACTTAGGTGAAATATATTCTCTCTTAAAACAGTAATCAATATTAGACACCTGCAGCCTTCTCATTCAAATCCTGTGTGATATGCAGAGATGTGCTAGTTGATGAAATCTGGAGAATACGGCCTTCTGGGCTTGTCTCATCACTCACATGGGCCAACTACAGGAGCCTGGGTCAAGAGCAAGAGAAAAGATGGTCACTAGCAAGGTCAGCTGTGAGGCAGCAAAGGGTTCATGCCCTTCTTTCCCTGCCACCTCCACCATGTGTGTGTGTGTGTGTGTGTGTGTGTGTGTGCGCGCGCGCGCGCACGCACGCGCTTGTGTATGGCTATTAGCATAATAACTCCTCAAAGTTATGCCACATGGGCACATTATTACACAATAAAGTGTTGTTATTGAGATGGTCCATCTGAGACATTTGAAAGACCAATATTGATCACAGAAGAACTGGTCTCCACCCTCAACCTCTGGGGCAATGGACAATGGCCTTCAGCTTTGAGTACTTGGAGTAATTTGGCATAATAAAGTCAGTAAGAATGGAGGGTATAGAGGGAAGGAGGCAGAGAGGCCAAGGAAGAAGGAGTTCTGACAACCCTGTGAACCCCTCCTCTAACTGTGACTGCCTCCTGGTAAGAAAGCATTCACCTAGTCACTGGGAATACCTGCCCTACAGGCAGCAGGACTTAATACAGGGTCACCCTCCCTGCCAGGGAAAACAAGTCCTTGGACTCAGAACACTAAACCAGATTTCAATATCAAGTGCACCATTTTCTCTAATAGCTCTAAGACCCTTAGAAAGCTCCATCATTTGTGGGAACCTCTTTTTTTCTCATCTGTAAAATAGAAATAACATTTTCTCAGAGTTTAAACCCCAGGCCATTGGTTGAACACTTACCAAATTCAAGCAACAAATTTGTATTGATTCGTGATTGTGGTTGGTATCTGTCATGCTTAATTTCGGCTCTATTTTGTGCCCAAAATGTGGTATTTTGTTGGTGAAATACCAAAACTTTGGACTTTGAAAATTGTAATGCAAAATTATCTGAAATGTTATATAGAGCGTGAACATTTTAATTTGAACAATTCAGAAAACATACTTCTCTTCCCCCCATAAGTGGAAAAAATGACAAGGAACAACACAAGACTTATTGTAAGAGTATTTCCCATTCTGGATCAAAGACTCTGTGTAAATAGAATATATACAGTGTGATGGTGTTAAAATTGGTACGGGTCCTTCTGAGGAGAAATCTCCATCTATACATAAGAAAACAAAGACAGACCAGAGTACCTTTCTTTGAAACAAAACTAGAGCTAAGTAAAAATAAAACACAATGCATTTCCTAAAAAAGAAAAGTTCAGAAAGATCTCAACATGTTTACAAAAAGGAAGGAATTATTTGAAATTGAAGGAATCAGAAGAAAATATCTGAAGTTAACTTGTAACTGTCTCCTCTCCACATCTTTATCTAGTATGGGGTCCAAAAAGGGTCATTTCATCAGGTGGAAAATTTTGCACGAAACTCACTTGTCATTGACTCAGTGATGACCCTATTAATACACTTTGCTGATTTAAGTTGTTGCTTTCTAAAAATATTTTAATCACCTAATTTTTATATTAAAATAAATTTTCTTGCATTTTATGTAATTCTGGTTCCTTTCTTATCCTACTTTATTGCATTAGTTTTGTCTGCTAATAATTTAAATTAGAATGGACATATGTTTATCATTTACATTTTATTATATTTTTACTTTGTGTTTTATAATATATTTACACATTTTCATATTTGAAATTAGTTACGTATTTGGTTTAAGTGTTATTCTGTGTTTCTTAAATTCATTTTAATGTAACATGATATTAAAGATATCTAAGGATTGCATTAAACACCTAAACACCGTAATGCTGCTGTTGATGTTTTGCCTTGGTGTTGTAATCACTTTTATTAACTGCCTTTATGTGCCAGGCACCATATAAATGAAAGAACAATAATGAACAGGATTCTTAAAAAGCTTACAATCAGTTTCTTCTATTTTTTTTTTTTTTTTTTTTTTTTTTCAGATGGAGTTTTGCTCTTTTCTCCCAGGCTAGACTGCAATGGTGACATCTCAGCTCACTGCACCCTCGCAAACTACGCCTCCTGGATTCAAGCAATTCTCCTACCTCAGCCTCCCAAGTAGTTGGGATTACAGATGCCCACCACCACATCTGGCTAATTTTTTTTTTTTTTTTTTTTTTTTGGCATATTTACTAGAGTCGGGATTTTGCCATGTTGACCAGGGTAGTCTCAAACTCCTGACCTGAGGTGATCCACCCACCTCGGCCCCCCAAAGTTCTGGGATTACAGGCATGAGTCACTGCCCCCAGCTGCTCATACTTTCAAATGTGTGTGTGTTTGTGTGTGTGTGTGTGTGTGTGTGTGTATAAATTACCGTCAGACTGAGACAAAAGAAACATAAAAATTATTTCAGTGGTTTTCAAACTATGCCACAGGCAGCATTTAGAGCATTTAGGTCCTTGGGTCCCCCTGTTCCCCATTGCAACATCCATATTCAATGTCTTTTGAGGGGTTGTTGGAAAAGCACGGGGTTCTTCCAAAGTTGTCTCTATTTTTGTTTTTAATTATGGATGTGTAGCTAGAATTGGACCAGTTAGAAAAATCTTAAGACATCTTAATGTTTAAAAGATTTTCTTGATAAAGTTCATAGAAAAGTCATGCTAGCATTAACATGATTAGCAATGGAGAGAGACATGCTGAATCACCTTGCAATCAGAATCAAGGGTGACCAACAGGAAGGCTGTTTTCCAAGCATTTGAAATTGATTTTTTTCTCTCTTTCAAGTCTGATTTTTTATTTATTTATAAAACGTAGAGATGAGATCCCACAGTGTTGCCCAGGCTGGTCTTTGAACTCCTGGAATCAAGTGATTCTCCCACTTTGGCCTCCCATAGTGCTGGGACAACAGGCATTGTAAGAGGCCTTTGAACCAGGGTGACTCCAAAGGGTATGGTAAAATGAGACTGAGACCTGCTGGGCTGCATTCCCAAGAGGTCAGGCATTCTTAGTCACAGGATGAGATAGGAGATTGCAGGACCGGTATCATAAGATACAGGTCAGAAAGACCCTGCTAATAAAACAGAATATGATAAAGAAGCCAGCCAAAACCCACCAAATCCAAGACAGTGACGAAAGCAACATGGACATCCTCATTGCTCATTATATGCTAATTATGACACATTCGCATGCTAAAAAGACACTCCCACCAGTACTATGACAGTTTACGAATGCCATGGCAATATCCAAAAGTTACCCTACACAGTCTAAAAGGAAGAGGAATCTTCAGTTCCAGGAAACGCTAGAAAACTCATGAACAATCCACCCCATATTTAGCGTGTAATCAAGAAACAACCGTAAAAATAGCCAACCACCAGCACTCAGTGCTGCTCTGTTTATGGAGTAGCCAATCTTTTGTTTCTTTACTTCTCTAGTAAACTTTCTTTCACTTTACTCTATAGACTCATCCCAAACTCTTGTTCACAGGACATCCAAGAACCCTCCGTTGAGGTCCTGATGGGGACCCCTTTTAGGTATTAGAGTGAGCCACTGTGTCTGGCCAAACTGTATTTTTTCCCCCTGGAAAGAATGACTTGGGTATGGAGTAGAATAGTTTGGGTCATTCTGGAGAAAGGAGAAAGGAGAAAGCAGCAAGAAGGAGTGAGTGTGGATGAAAGGAGGGGAAGTTTGAAGGGGAAAACAACCAGGGCAAAGTTGAAAGGAATCTTGAAATTGTTTAACCAAAGCTCCTGATTATTTTTTCCTGTGTGTATCAAATGCAAAAATAAAAGAAAAAAAAGACAATATTAACAAAAAGCATGCCACAGCCCACCATCAAATGCCTCAGCTCATCCCAACACTGCAGGCTGGTGTCTCCCCGTCCCCATGCAACATTAAGGTTGGTAAAACAACAAGAAAACCAAGAACTAGTTATAGAATGATTTGTCTTGACTAAGAAAAAATATAAATTAAAAAAATTTAAATACATTTCTCTTTCTTTCCAACATCAACAAAAACATCCAAGAGGCCTACATAGTGCTTCCCAGGTTATTTACCAAGAACAGTTGCAAAATTTGCTTTAGTTAATAAAAGAGAATTATTTTTATAAACACATCAAAGTGGAAATGCAAGTAAGTGTCTCTAGAACATTTACTTTTCTTAACAGCTTGAACATTAATCTCTTTATAATGTATAATTCTACATTATTTATCTTAGACACTTGTTATTTTTAGGGAGAAAATATAAGCATCTCAAAATATCATCAATTCTAAATTTCCGGAGGTCCAAATTCATGAAACCAATATCAGGAACACCCTTTACTAAATGTAGTGCCATGTGACAAGCCCTTCTTGAGGTCTACATTCTACCTGGAGAAACAGAAAATAACAAGTCAGAGATTAAATATACAGTATATCAAATGGCAATAAATTCTAAGGAAAAAGTAAAGAAGGAAAGGGGTACTAGGAATATGAGTGTTAGGGGATGGTCTTCATTTTTAGTAGGATGGTTCGGGGATAGACGTTTTATTCAAAAATAGCATTTAAGCAGAGGCCTGAGGAGATGAGGGAGCAAGACATACGAAAAGTACCTAGTGGAAGAACATTTCAGCAAGTGCAAAGGCCCTTGGGCAGAGTGGCCTGGATTTGCTTGAGGAAGCCAACCACGCAGTGGGCATGGCCGTGCAGTATCTACTGGTCAGGTCCTTTAAGGGGTGTCTCAGCTGCAGAGAGCTGCCTCATGCCACGTCGCACTCTTCTCAGGACATCACTCATCCCATGGCTGATGACAGGGTGAAAAGGTATAACTTTGGGCCTGACAAGCGACAACCCTGAGAGGTCATATATGCACCCACACTCCTTGCAGAGCTGCCTCCAGATTTATTGGACTGACTTCACAGTTCACGTCCCCTCTTCCCCATCCTGCCTTACCCCACTTCTGCAAACAGGTGTTGATCTTCAGTAAATACCCAGCACAACGAACTGCCTCTCAGTGTCTGCCATACAAAAAGCAAGTGAGGGAGCAGTTGGAGATGAGTTTGAAAAGACATGTGCACCCTTGACTTTGGCTTTCTTTTTTCTTTCTTTCTTTCTTTTTTTTTTTTTTTTTTTTTTTTGAGAGTCTCACTCTCTGGGCCAGGCTTGAGTGCAGTGGTGTAATCTCGGCTCACTGCAACCTCCATCTCCTGGATTCAAGCAATTCTCCTGCCTCAGCCTCCTGAGTAGCTGGGATTACAGGCACCCGCCACCACACCTGGCTAATTTTGTATTTTAGTAGAGACGGGGTTTCACCATGTTGGCCAGGATGGTCTCAAACTCCTAACCTCAGGTGATCCATCCGCCTCGGCCTCCCAAAGTGCTGGGATTACAGGCATGAGCCACCCCACCCAGCCCTGACTTTGGCTTTGACTCTGAAAGAGGGGTGTAGATGGTTAAGAGCAAAGAGCTGGCAGAGCCGGCGCCGGAGGAGACGCACGCAGCTCACATTGTCTTCTCCGCACTGCTGCTGTTACAGAGGTCTCCAGCGCCTTCCCTCTCCTGTGCAAAATGGCAACTCTTAAGGAAACTCATTGCACAGTTGGCGGAAGAAAGCAACAGTCCCAAACAATAAGATCATGTAGTGGGTGTTGGACAAGTATGGTATGGCGTGTGCCTATCAGCATTCTGGGAAAGTCTCTGGCTGATGAAACTTGCTCTTGTGGATGTTTTGGAAGATAAAGCTTAAAGGAGAAATGACGGATCTGCAGCATGGGAGCTTATTTCTTCAGACGCCAAAATTGTGGCAGCTAAAGATTAATCTGTGGATTGCCCAATTCTAAGATTGTAGTGGTAACTGCAGGAGTCCGTCAGCAAGAGGGAGAGATCGAGTCAATCTGGGTAGAGAATGTTACTGTCTTCAAATTCAATTATTCCATCAGATTGTCAAGTACAGTCCTGATTGCATCAAATGTGGTTCAACCCAAGTGAGATTCTTACATATGTTAGCCTGGAAACTAAGTGGTTACCAATACACCGCGTGATTGCGAAGGGATGTAATCTGGATTCTGCTAGATTCGCTACTTATGGGCTTGCGAAAAACTTGGGCATGTCATCCCAGCAGCTGGCCATGGTGGATTTTGGGGGAACATGGCGACCAAGTGTGGCTGTGTGGAGTGGCGTGAATGTGGCAGTGTTCTCTCCAGGATTGAATCCAGAATGGGAACTGACCATGATAGTGAAATTGGAGGAAGTGCATAAAGATGGTGGGTGAAAGTGCCCCTATGAAGGTCATCAGCTCAAAGGATATACCAACTGGGCTATTGGGATTAAGTGTGGCATGATCTTATTGAATCGCATGTGAAAAATGGGACGGGATTCATGCCGTGTCAACCATAGGTAAAGGGGATTGTATGGCATCGAGAATCGAAGCTTCTGAGCCTTCCGTGTGATCCTCAATGCCCAAGGATACCAGCGTTATCAACCAGAAGCTAAAGGCATGATGAAGTTGCTCAGCCTCAAGAAAGTGGCAGATACGGCCTGTGGGACATCCAGAAGGACTTAAAGACCTGTGACTACTGGCTCTAAGGTATAGAAATTTAAAAACTACAGTTATTAACTCTGAGCCTTTAGTTTTCATCCGTGTACATGGATCGGCAGTTTCTTTGATCTTCTTCAATATGTGGAATTTTGGGCTCACAGATCAAAGCCTATGCTTGGTTTCAATGCTTGCATATGAGGCTCTTGAACAAATAAAATTAACTATTGTAGTGTGAAAAAAAAAAAAAAAAGAGCAAAGAGCTGGCTTGATCTGATTTACACTTAAAAGGATCCTCCAGCTGCTGTATTGGGAATAGAAGGGAGGAGTACAAAGGCAAAAGCAGGCAGGGGACACCACTAATCCAGGTAAGGGGATGGATCGGACCAAGCAGTGGTGATGGGGGAGGGGGTGGTGAGAATTAGGGGGGATCTGGGGATATTTTGAAGGAATATATCAGCACTTGCTGATGAATTGGATGTAGAATAAGAAGGAAGAGACATGTCAGGGATGACTTCTTGGTTTTAGACTCTGTGACAGGAGGAGCAGGGTTGCCCTTTCCTGAGGTGGAGACGATGTGGAGGAAGTGAGTTTGCTGGAGAAGAGTGGGAGTTTGATTTCTGACTTGTGACAATTGAGATATCTTTTGGGCAGTCAAGTAGAGATGTCAAGACAGTAGAATATATGAGTCTAGACTTCGAGAGGTCTGAGATTGAGATATAAATTTAAAGTCATCAGCATATGAATGAATAGTATATAAAGCCATGAGTTGCTGGGAAGAGTGACTACAAAAAGAAGAGAAAAGATGTCCAAGGACCAAACCTTGGCGCTTTCATTGCAACAATGCACTGTCCCCTTGTGGTCATGGTACCGCTTTCTTAACGATGACAACCATACTCTGTGATAAGCAGGGGTGTTATCAGAAGAGACAGGTAGGTTAGACGACCAGTGAGGACTTCACCTCAATTTGAGATGCTTGCTCTCAAAAAACCTCATATTATCTTTCTCTTAGACTGTCAGCATGAAAAGTATATTATTTCTACTTGGAACCAGCCTTTATTAGACACCCTGGTCCTTCTGCTGTCCAGGATTGACAGATCAACCCAATGCCCAAACTATGTTAACAAATATGTTAGCTGGGGAAGGTAAAGAAGAAATATGCCAAGACAGAAGGGACTGAGATCATCATCCTGTTTACTAAACAAGGCAATTCAGGCTTACAAAGCACTTCAGGCTGCAACAGTACCTCATGCTGGGAAACAAAGAACAGCAATATTAATCAACCAAGCTTTGACTCTGGACCCAAGATACTCTTCCTTAAAACATCATGCCCAGAATAGATCCCCTAATCTTCATTGAAACAACCTTTGTCAATCAAGTCACAGTTTAATTTTCGTTGTCACTAAAAAGAAACTCAAGTTGTAGATCACCTGAAAATGACATGGCTTCTACTTTCAATGAACAAACAATTCACATTAAGAAAAGTGACTGTAGAGCTCTGCAAATCCATTCCAGTTAAAATACAAAGGCAGGAATCACACATGTACATATGAGTTCTTAATAGAAATCTTTATTTTCTGTGTATGTCTGCATTAGAAAGGAAAAGCCAGATGCAAAGGCATGTGCAAAAATAGGAAAAGAGTTTTTTTTAACTCAATGTTTCTCAATCTTAAGGTGTAGATGAATTTTATGAAATCTTGTTAAATGCAGATTCTGATTCAATAAGATCTGGAGTAGGATCTGGATTTCTGGATTTTTATCAAACTCCCAGGTGTGCTAATGTTGCTGGTTCACAACCTCTAGTAACAACACTTTAGTTACCATTATCTGATAAGAGAGTAAATTGACCATGTGACAGAGAAAAATGCCCTGCAGACACTTAAGCTCACTGGAAGATCTTGAACATATGTGCACATTTACAGAGCAGGAAGACGTTTCACTATAAGCAGAAAGATTCTAAGTGTATAATACCTGTTCAAAACTAAGGAAACCAGAGAGGAAAATCACAAAATTTTAGAGAAGAAAAGGTCAAACAATAATTGAAAAACATAGACCATTCCATTAAATTGGTACCTAATTATACAAAGGTCTTTCTGTTTCTTTGAATTTTACAATCTAACCTAATTTATACATCTTATTTAAAGGTAATGCATATGCTGGGTTTTAATAGCTCATTTCAATGCTTTGGGGATTTTTTTAAAAAGATTAATTCTGTGGGGATGGTTTTTATATTTTCTTTGATTTCGTTGTCTAAAGGGTTCACAATCCTGGCTGCACATTATAACCCGGAGAGTTTTAAAAGTATGGATTCCTAGTCCCACCCCTAGAGAATATGATTTTATTACTCTAATGATGGGTTCTGAGACTCTGTAAAATTTAAGCCTCCCCAGGTGATTCTAATATGCAGCCCAGGGTGAGAACCGATGAATTTAACCAAGCCTAAGAGATCTTGTGGGCTCCATGAGCCTATAACCCAGGAAACATCATCCACGTAGTGGTAGGCTAGCAGCAGGAAATGACTTGTGGAGACTAATCTTGCAAACTCAAACTTATAAAGTTATAGCAAACATCATAAAGAATTAACCAAATCCTTTGATCTCAAAACTTTCTAAAAACCTAGTCACTTATCTTTCCCCTTTCCACTTTTCTAAATCAAAGGCTTCAGACAGATTATCTGTAAGCAGGTTTCAAAAGACTCCCACTGAAATTGAAATGTTGGTCCCAGCAGATATCAGAATGAAACTGATATGAAGAACTATTCTTGAAGTGTCAGAGTTACCTATTGATCCTATAGTGCTTTAAAATATACAGGAAGGAAGGAAGGGAAGAAGGATGGTAAGAAGGAAAGGAAGGAAGGAAGGAAGGAAGGAAGGAAGGAAGGAAGGAAGGAAGGAAGGAAGGAGAGGGAGGGAAGAAAGAAAGGAAGGGAGGAATAAGGGAAGGAAGGAAGGAGGGAGGGAGGGAGGGAAGGAGGGAGGGAGGAAGGAAGAAAAGAAGGAAAGAGGGAAGGAAGGATGGAAGGAAGGGAGGGAGGCAGGGAGGGAAGGAAGGAAAGAAGGAAGGGGGAAGGGGGAAGGAAGGAAGGAAGGAAGAAAGGAAGGAAGGAAGGAGGGAAGGGAAGGAAAGGAAAGGAAGGAAGGAAGGGAGGAAAGGGAAGGAAGGAAAGGAAGGAAAGAAGGAAGGAAGGAAGGAAGGAAAGGA